>NW_028253635.1:0-124129 GCF_964263255.1 Lissotriton vulgaris | reverse complement strand
GGTCATGATCCAGCCTTGAACAAATAACAATAAGAAATAGCTAGCTAGCTATGTCATAAAGAAAGCTCAAGTGTGCTGTGTGAACTATGTCTAAAAGGCCAGCTATTTATTGCTTTAGCTAAGATTAGTGTAGTGCTTAGAATTATCTTGAGGGTAATCGAAAAATATCAAATTAATTTCATTGTCACGGTTAGTCTTGCTGTTTTCATTTTTCATGGCATGTATCACTTTGTAAATACTGTGTACTTACCATTCATATTTTGTGTACTATAGGATTCTAAAGCAAGAAATGTAAATACATGTCCCATTTCTGAGTGCCATTTTTTACTGTTTTATTCATTAAACAAAGAGGGTTTGGAGTTCACTGTGTCCCTTCCTGAACTCATCTTATAGAACTGATTGTTACCAGGAAATGCTTCCTAAACAGTATTGATCAGGGGGTTGTTAATGACATATTAATATTGACTAAGCCTTTATGCCTGGGGGCTAAAAGTCTGACCCCGCGAATCATGTTAAGTGTGGTTACTCGTAGAGATCTCCTCACATGCCACTCCAAAGGAATACTTTCAATTGGTTTGCCAAGTTATGTGGCAATCTTTCAAAGAGGTCAGAGTTTAAGGAGGGTAATCACATATCCATGTTCTTATAACCTCAGCATTGCAGATTTAATGTCAAAGTCAAACAATTGTTCTTTTCATAATAAAGTTGCACTGTTTGAAGGAAATGCAGAAAAATTGTCAGATGTTTAGAAGGTTTAGTTTTTTGATGGTTATGTCAAGTTTTGAGCAGCTCCGTCATGGAGGAGGCAAAAGACATGGGAGCAATATAAATTTCTTTCAATCATTCAATCATTTTGGGCCCGTTTTATGTATCTGCATACATTTTGTATAACAGTTAGCAAAATAGCCCAGTGCAAAGCCAGGCATGCCCTGTCACCAACTTGGACAGAGTATGGCTAAAAGGGGTTTGGCTCACTGCCTGGCCAAGGACCATGCACATAGGAGAATGAGTGCATGGGATGTGTCACTAATGAAGGGCAAACCCACAACGGACACCATAACGTCCTTTTCCATGAAAGGGGCACCCCTTAGCCAAAGGCATGCAAAAAGGTGTTCTCAGCAAAGGCAGTCTGCAGAAAAAATACACAGTGTAAATTTTAGTTATGGTGTAAATTTTACTAAAATGCAAAATACATAATACAAAACTAAAGTCACAATTTATATGTATGTTCACGTAACAAAATGTAGGCTAAAGGGATGGTATAGCTAGGTAAAAATCTCAAATAAAACATACCATTTTAAACTAACAAAGCCACTGAAATTCACCAGTTATAGTTATCTCAAGTAACTTTAACTTCTTCTCTAAATTAACTGCAACTCACACAAGGACCATGCACAGTGAGCTCACCGATGATGTCAATTCAATTGTCATCAGCATTGTTATCAATGATGCCATAGAACATGTCATGAGAGTTGTAATGTGTTAGGTCATAAGCAGTGCATGGTGAAAGCGTTCCCTGGAGCTCCCATAAATATTAAGAAAATGCTTGGTGTTGCCCTTGTTCCTTTTTGGGGCACCACCAGGATCCACAAAATATAATAACAAGTCCTTCAGTGCATTATGGGGTGCTCCATGCCGGAGCAGTAAGTGGTTCCTGCTGCTCAATCATTATTCTTTTATTCATTTCTTTACATTTTTAGCTTGGCCCAGGGCCCACTCAGGAACTCACATCTTGAAATTATTTTGGGGGTTGTGTGGAGCAACATGTTTTGTTTTTTACAAAACTGGGGTCCCCTAGTGCCCGCTCTGGGCACCTCACAACACTTTTTACTTTATTGGGCTGTTGGGAGAGCATCAGGGCTCCTACAGCCTCATTGGCTCCCTGCAAGTGCAGATCCAGTCACATGTATTATATTTTTTTAATGGTGGGTTGCCCCTGTGCCCACCTGGGTACCCCCTGGGGATGAGGTCCCAGGAGATGATGAAGGCTTGGGGATGGGGCAGCGTGTAATTCCATTCCGCCATTTTGACTGTACCTGTGTCTAATTTTCATCTGGAAAATTTAAGAGGGAAAATGCTCATAGGCACACCTGAGCTTTACGGATCACCCCAAAACGTTCTAGGAAGGAGCCTAGGTGGATGACTTAAGTTTAGTGACAAAATTAGTACAATTCATAAATCATTTCCCACAGAAACAGGCACAACTAGTGAGTCATGCTATGCTGATCCCTCCACTATAAATCCCATGCAGCAAAATTTAGCCGACTTCGGAACAATCACGGAGGACGAGGTAGCCAACATACTAAAAAAGGCCAAATCAGGTTCCCCCAATGACCCAGCGTCCGCACCAATTTTAGCCAAACTAGCACCTGCCCTGACTCCCACACTGACCTCTATTTTTAATATGTCCCTAACTCGTGCCTTGTTCCCCACCCCCTGGAAGGCAGCCATTGTGAGGCCAATCCTTAAGAAAAACAACGCAGACCCCAAGCAACCGGTGAACTACCGCCCCATATCTTTGCTACCACTCTTTGGTAAATCAATGGAATCTATCATCAATGCAAAACTGGTAAAATTCCTTGAAAGACACTCGCTATTAGATTCCTCACAGTCAGGATTCAGAGCTTCCCATAGCACTGAGACCACACTGATAGAGGTGGTTGATAATATCCGGCTGGCACTAGACTCCAAACAGTCGGCTATTCTCATCCTGCTAGACCTTTCGGCGGCCTTCGACACCATATCCCACAGAGTTTTATTAAAACGACTGGCAGAGATAGGTGTCGAAGGCCAAGCCCTGGGCTGGATCCAGAGCTATCTCACAGACCGTAGCTCTAGGGTCAAATCAGGATCTTTCTCATCAGATGCTATTGATAACGACAAGGGAGTGCCCCAGGGCTCAATATTAAGCCCAACCTTATTCAACGTCTACGTATCACCATTGGCCAAAATAATTAGGGACTTCGGCTTTGACATTCTGTCGTATGCCGACGATACCCAAATTCTTATAACCCTTGGCTCTGACCCAGCAGCGACTAAAGTGAGATTCAGGAATTGTAGGAAAAGCTGGATGACCAACAACTTTTTAATGCTTAATGCAGGCAAATCCGAAACAATGCTTTTCGGTGCGGCCAAATCCATCTGGTCCCAAGAATGGTGGCCACCGGAACTTGCGGAACTGGAGTGCAGTAGTGTGGCTCACCGGTTAGAGGCGGCAGACCCGAGAGCAGAGGACGGCCCGGGACCAGGGTTCGATTCCCGACGCGGCAGGTTTCTGGACCAGGGTCAGCGGACTCGATAATTCTCTCGCCTCGGTGCCCACTCTGATTGGCGATCACACTCGGCAACTCTGGGCATAAGCTTGCCTCATCTGCACTAACGGCCCCACCAGACCGCCGGGGATGCCTGGTCTCACCCTGGAGATACCCATTAAGGGACCATCTCTCAGGGAAGCCAGGAAGGGTTTCGCAGCGGTCGAAGCGCGGAGATACTCCTCCGGGAGTCTATCCTAGCGCTATATAAACCCACAATTAATTAATTAATTAATTAATTAATTAATTAATTTTGGACCTGCCCATCTCCAAAAGACACTGTTCGGAACCTGGGCTTCATCCTTGATGACAAGCTGTCCATGGCTCCCCATACGAATAAATTAGTACATACCTGTATAGGCCTCATGAGGAGCCTAAGGAAAATATTCAAATGGCTGCCCTTGTTCTATCGTAAACCATTGATTCAAGGCTTAATTACCAGCCGCCTTGACTATGGTAACGCTCTCCTTGCGGACGCAAACGAGGGCACACTAAGTAAACTGCAGACACTCCAAAACGCAGCAGCCAGACTGACCCTTGACCTACCCCCACGCACCCTCTCTGCCCCTTGCCTGAAGAAACTGCACTGGCTTCCAGTCCGAAAGCGCATAAGGTTCAAGATCTGCTGCCTAGTGCACAAATCTTTGAATGGACAAGGCCCGAAATATTTAAAAAACAAACTTCAGGAATATTGCCCGGAAAGAACATTATGATCTTCAAATAAATATCTCCTAAAGACACCAAGAGTCCGCACTGTCAGAAATGGAGACAGGAGTTTCTTGAAGGTGGGCCCCATGGCATGGAACTCCCTACCTATAGCCTTAAGATCCAATCAAAATCACAAAATCTTCCGAAAAGATCTCAAAACTCTACTATTCAAGGCACCAGCATAACAACTCCTCTCTCTCGCATGACTCATATCCTCTGCCAGCGCTGTGAGACCTACCGGTGAAATGTGCGCTTTATAAAAATAAATACAAACATACATACATACATACAATTCCTCAATTGGCACCAAAGTTATAAGCACACAAATGGTTTAACTATGGAAATGTGGTCCTAACTATATTTATCAAGTGACAAATGCCACTGGGTATTTTGTATTACCCAATGGCAGTTGCCATTGGGCAGTTACAGTTAGGACTGTTTTTCTATAGGGAAGGCCTTTTTGTGTTGCTAATAACTTTGGTGCCATTTGACTAATCTCTATGAATCTTTCTGAAAAAGTGCTACATTTGACTAGTATGCACATGGAAAGTGTTCTCCCATCTGGTGGGAGCACAAACCAGCTCCCACCTGTTGAGAGAACAACATTTTTCCCTGCCTGCGCTCTTAGGGATGGGAATACTTTGAATTGACCCACCCTGCTGGAACGGAATAAATATGCTCCTGTGGGGTGGTAGTAATGTCAACTCCCACTGCGCATATGATGGGTACGAGCAAGGGAGCCCGCGAGGCTGCAGGCCCTGGGCACTCCCACAACACAGCCCCTAATAAGTAACTTGCTCTGGGGTGCCCCGGGAGGGTTCTGGGGCATCCCGCTCTTACATAAAAAAGCTAGCTCCAGCAAGGGCAACACAAATTGCTCCTACACCGGGATGGGCACAGGGGCACCCCTTAAAAATATATATTAATGGTGTTTGGGTTCCGTGTAGGCACCAGGGCAACTTTTAATATATAGGAACAAAATGTTAGCTTGTGAGTGGCCCCTAGGGATCCCTATGTGGCCCTTTATAGTGGGTATCCCAGGTGGGATTGAGATACCCAGAAAATGTTTTTAAAACCATAAAGAAGTGACTAATAAATCAGTTGCCACAATCATATATTTATTATTCATTGCAACTTCAGGGAGTGCCCCAAAGTGCCCTGCAAGAGCTATTTACATAATTTTCGTTTTTGGTGATGCCTCTAGAAGGGCTGGGGTCACACCAGCATTTTGTTTTAATGTTGTGAGGGCAGCATGACGTACTGCAGCCCCCAAGCACCATTAAGGAAAAATCAGCAAGTCGCCTGGTTTAATGAAACCTTGTTACCATATTTGTGTAAAACACTTCCCAAGATGGAGCTTTTGCTCTACAGCTGGGAGTTCAGCAACCTCTAGGGGCTATATATTTAAAGCAATATGACTGACTATTTATTTCCACATTTCTCACCCACAAAATGTAATAATAAAAACTATTTAAAAAGAAAGAGTCTCATTTACAAATGTATACACCCACTCACATAGCCACTCTGACACTCATGTATCTACTCACAGAACCATTCACTTTCAGACACCCACTCAGATACCCACTCACAGACTCATGCAAATACTCACAGACACTTTCAGAGGCTCATGCACCCAGTCACAGACCCACTCAAAGAAACACACCCACTCACAGACGCAGAGCTACTCTAAGTCAAACGATCTAACAATAAACCTTGAGAAAACCCAAACTATGACGATTAGCAAAAGTAAAAAGAAACCTCTTTCGTGGTTCTGGAACAACTCTCGTATTAAAGATACGTCGACATACAGATATCTAGGCCTGAAGATTGATGATGGTGGTCGATTCAGTGTGCAAAGATCAAGCATCAGAGGAAAAGGACTCACACTGGCAATCTCTCTAAAAACACTTAACAATAAACTATCTGGCTCTTCTCTAAAACCTTTGAAACAAGTTATTTGCGCCAAATTGTTGCCAACTATCACCTACGGGAGCGAGGTGCAGCGAGGCAGAGACGCAACAACACTTGATAGCAGGATTACAGCTGCACATAGAATCATCTTCAGTCTCCCCAAGCGAACCTCTCCATCGCAGATTAGGCTGGAGTTTGGTATCCAACGACAGCTCCTGGCAAGACAGGGGGCCTACATTTGCGCATGGGATAAAATGAGGAAATCTGCACAAGGAACACTGAACAATTATCTATGGAGGGAGCTAGAGCAGCATCCAACCTCACCAGCAGCCAAGTATTTGGCAAACAGTCTTGTAAACACTGGGTTCAAACAGCTCTGGACCACCCCCACAAATCATACAACGCTCAGAAATCTGGTCAAGAAGTCGATCAAACAACTGTCATGGGTTCAAGACAAAGCTGACTTCTCAAAAAGAGCGCACGCTTGGATGATTCTAAACTCGTATTCGGCAATAGCTCCTCATAACTATCTCGGCTTGGGTTACGCCAAAACTACCAAAATGTGCTTCCTAAGGTACCGGTTAGGTCTGCTACCCTGCATTCAGCATTTTCCACATTGGTTAAAAGAGAAAGCAGGCACGCTATGCAGGCTATGTGGCGTTACACAAGAGGACATGCTACACTTGCTATGCTCGTGCGAGAAAATGCTAGACGAGCGGAAACTCCTGCTGAAGCGCCATTTCATCCGATACAGGATACGCACAGGAAGGAATGCAGTTCTCACCTGTTTTTCATCCCAGGATCCCCAGCTGAGCTGCAGCCTGGTAAAATTTATAAAGGAAGTGGAGAAAAAAAATGCCCAGAACCGATTTTTAACCGCTTTTAAAATAAAAACTATTGCCACTGCCAAAGTATCTCTTGAGTGAAAAATGGAAGAACGATACACCTTACTACCAGTATGAACAGAACAGCAATGTCCATGCTATGTTTTTAAAATAAATGTCATTTTATACTTTTGTTTTATATATTCCACTTTTGTATTACATTGGTTTTAATTAACTGTGCTAATAAAATACTTACTTACTTACACTCACAGACCTACTCACACAGCACCATACTCACTCAAGACCTATTTAGACAATCATGCACACGGTCACAGATCCATTCAGAGATTTATGCACCCACTCATTGACCTAATCACAGACTTATACACTCACTCACTGACCCACTTATAGACACATGGATTCAGTGACAGATGTACTAAGAGACTCATGCAATCACACACATATGCACTCCAAGACTCATGCATGTATTCACAGAGTCATATAGTCACTCACCCACTCAAAGACCCACTCACAGAAACATACATCCACTCACAGACCCACTGAGACACTCAAGCGCTCACATACAGTCCCACTCAGAGACTCACGCACCCACTCACAGACGCACTCAGAGACATATGTACCCACCCATAGAACCAGTCTGAGAGTTATATACCCACTCACGGACCCATTCAGACAGCTACACACCTACTCAAGACCCATGTAGAAACTCACACACCCACTCACAGTCCCACTCAGAGATTCATGCTTCCACTCACAGACCCACTCAGACTGTCACAGACCCACTCAGAGACTCATGCCCCACTCACAAACCCAGTCACGGTCTCATGTGCTCACTCACAGACCCTCTCATAGATACACGCACTCACTCAGAGTCTCAGGCATAGACTGATGGACTCACTGACAGACCTACTCAGAGATTCATACATTCACTCAGTGACCCACTCACAGACTCATACAATTACTCACAAACCAATTTAGGCACTGATGCATGTACTCACAGATTCATACAGATGCTCACCCACTCAGAGACTTACTTACGGATTCATATACCCACTGAGGCACTCACTCACAGACCCACTCAGACACTTACTCACCCACTCACAGACCCACTCAACCACTTATGCACTCACTCACAAGCCCATTAAGACACTCAGATACCTATTTACAGAATAGTCAGATAGTAGGATACCCACTCCGAAAACCACCGATAACTTTAAAAATGAAAATGTAATTTCACATTTTTTAAAATGTGTTATTGTACATTGAAATGGTGCTTTCGCTTTGTAGAGCTTTACCGGAATTGTGACTCTCTAATGTTTTTTTAAAAGGTTTGAAAATAAAATTATTTACTATTGAGTAATTGGGTAGCTCTGAACAGAGCCTTGTGTACACTGTATGTATGTTACAGCTACATATAAGATTGGATACACTGTTTCTCATTGGTGAGAAAGAGCCTTTATCTGTAAAGGGAACTCTCTCACTTCTGTAAATTCCATGCAAGTTGAAATGTAGATTGTTAATGTAGATAGAGCCCATGTTATGGTCTCTGAGGAATGCAGCAACAGCTTTATTAACATGTTTCCTGGCTTTATCAATCTGTGGACAGAATTCATTAGGCCACTTCCATTTCTGTCTTTGGCATATGTTGGAGTACACCGAAACTGTGAAAGGCAAAGTGTCATTAATTGGACAAAGGTCTTCTTCATTGCAAGTTCCAAACCAACCCAAGTAACAGTGCCTAGGTCATTGCTACCACAGTGCACTATTAACCGGTTTAGGTGGTGGCAATATGCAATACTCTCAACCAAAGGCAGCAATTGATGCCACTTTAAACTTCTTTGGCCAAACTATTTCCACATTAGACAAAACCAAGTACCTATCAATGCCACTCTTTCTCTCATATTCTCTGGCCCAGAAGACGTAGCTGGTACCCTAATCCACATTCTAACCATTTACAATGAAGGAGTAATAGCACACAGGAGAATGCTGCAGCTGAATATAATAATTGGTAGAAGTACTAGAACTTAAAATGGAGAGGATGTGGTTTCAGATAAAGCTAAAGATGTATTTGATTGGCTGTACATAATTTCAAACTGAAAAATAGGTAGTGATTTAATTGGCAAAGTAACAACTTCAGTTATTGGGTGGAAACTTTTGCACAACTTACGATGTACTAGATATGCTTACATTTTCAAATCCTTAACCCCACCCGCTACAGTTAAACTTGAAGGTAGTGTGGTGGTGTTAGAAAGTGAAGAGAACTTATGACCTACTGGTACAGTATAGTGTTTCAAATGAGGTTGCTAAGGCAACTGTGGTGTAATAATATGAGGGAAGGATAGAAATTAAATGGAAAAACCTACGATAACAGGTATGTCATTGTTATGAAATAGAATTTTCAAAAAATTTGAAATTCACTGAAAAAACAAGCGCTACATGGACATTATAGTTAGGGTCAGAGTTTACTCATACAAAACCAGTGAAATTCAGCAATTATATTTACCTGAGCTAACTATAACTTACACCCTCGCAATGTGCTGCTTATGACCTCACATATTACATCAATCATGACATGGTCAATGACATTATTGATGGCATCTCAAATGATATCACTGATGTTATCATCCACAGAGCCACTCACACAACCACTCAGACCAATATACAACCCCTCATACACACACCATACACCCACATAACTAATCACACATGCATACCCCATTTCACACCCATGCAAGTACTCATACAACCAGTCACTGGTCCATAGAGCCATTCATACACTCACTCACTTACTCATATATCTACTCACACAACCACTCACTCACCATACAGTTTCTCATACTCCCACTCATTTATCTTTACTGACTCTATAGAACCCACTCACTCATCCATAAAGTAACTGATATATCCAATGATAGACCCACACATTCAGTCACACTTGTACTCACTCACTCATGCAGATAGTCACACACAGTCACTTAACCATACAGCCACTAACTGACACAATCACACATACATAGAGACACTCATTCAATCACACACTACAAATCCACATACTCATATACCCAATCATTCACTCATATACCCACTTACATAGCCACACACTCACCAATACAGCTGATCGTTCACTTGCTATTAGACCATTACAGCCACTGACATACCCACTTACTTGTTTTTAGTACCTGTCAACACAGTAACTTACTCACTTACACAATCATTTATATACTTTATTACACACCCACACAACTACTCATATACTCATTCACACATTCATACACCAGTTCCCACATCTGCTCACTCATTTACAAACACACTCACTCTTCAGTACAACCAGTCATACACCAACTCATTTAACTAAACACTCACTCAAACAATCATTCACTTACTGATACAGACACTAATACTAACATATACTTACTCATATATCCATTTAGACATCCACTCACTCACCTGTACACTCAGTCACACATTAAATATCTTATCCAAACATCCAATGATACACCTACTCACTAACCAACAAAATCACTCAGAAACTCACTAACTCACCAACACTGCTACTAGCATACCTACTTCTATACCGTGCAACAACTCATACAAACATTCATTAACCCATGCTGCCACTGATGCAACCAGTCATTCAGCTATTCAATCACTGTCACATCCATACACTCACCCATAATTTAGGAGTTATAGTTAGCTTAGCTAACTATAACGTATGCCCTACAATCCACTGCTTATGACCTCACATATTGCATCACTCATGACATGGCCCATGATATCACTGATGACATTGCTGATGGTATCTCAAACACTGACTGTAAAATAGCACTCGCCAGTGATCGCTCAAACCTCTTGCTGAACTCTTGACGCTCCTGACACCACCCTGAGGCCTCAACCAATCGGCCACAAGGGGGGAGGAAATTGAGGCGGAGCCTAGGTTAGAAAGCTCACCGCAACGCGACCTCAGGCAATTCTAGGCCTGTTCTCACGCTGACGAGCTGTTGCTCTCTCTAATATACTCTTAAAATTGCTCACTGAAAACTGTTCCCTGATTATGTTTCTGTGTGTTTTTAAAATAGCACTCGCCAGTAATCGCTCGAAACTTTTGCTGCCCTCTTGACGCTCCTAACACCACCCTGAGGCCTCCGCCCATCGGCCGCAAGGAGGGAGGAGATTGAGGTGGAGCCTAGGTTAGAAAGCTCACCACAACGCGACCTCAGGCGATTCTAGGCCTGTTCTCAAGCTGACGGGCTGTTGCTCGCTCTAATTTACTTTTAAAATTGCTCACTGAAAACTGTTACCTGATTTTGTTTCTGTGTGTTTTTAAAATAGCCCTCGCCGGTAATCGCTCGAAACTCTTGCTGCCCTCTTGACGCTCCTGACACCACCCTGAGGCCTCAGCCATTCGGCCGCAAGGAGGGAGGAGACTGAGGCAAAGCCTAGGTTATAAAGCTCACCGCAACGCAACCTCAGGCGATTCTAGGCCTGTTCTCATGCTGACGGACTGTTGCTTGCTCTAATGTACTTTTAAAATTGTTCACTGAAAACTGTTACCTGATTTTGTTTTTGTTTGTTTTTAAAATAGCACTCGCCAGTAATTGCTCGAAACTCTTGCTGCCCTCTTGACGCTCCTGACACCACACTGTGGCCTTAGCCAATTGGCCGCAAGGGGGGAGGAGATTGAGGCGGAGCCGAAGCTTAAATGTACGCGACACCGAGGGAGCGCAGCGGATGCGTGCAGCGGGCACGCCAAAGGCAAGCCCGTCTGCGCCCGTCCGCGCCCTGACGGGCCCAGGGACCAGGCACTCTGGCCATCCTCTTAAATACTCTTCATAGGTACTCAGGTCCTTTTCCAAACAGCACTCACCTCTTGATGCGGCCGTCGGTAATCGCCTAAAAATCAACTGAATCTTGCACATACATAGCCTCACCTTCACTCATTACCACTCCCTTACCCCTGACTCTACCATTTTTAAACACTCTGCTTTCCGCATACTGTACCTCAACACACGTTCCCTTGTAGAGCATCAGCTTGATATTTTCTTACTGCTTGCAACAGACAAACCAGATATACTTTTGCTTACCGAAACCTGGTTGTCCCAGGACTCTATTCCTGATATCTTGGCTGCCCTTCCCCAGGATTAATACATCCTGCAGGCTAATCGATCTTCAGGCAGACCCGGTGGTGGAGTCACCGCTATTATACTCAAACACCATAAATGTTCTTGTATATCTCCTTTAGCTCTGCCGACGGTGGACAATATAGTTACTAAACTTGACTCCAGTTCTGGAGCTCTTATTTTTGTCCTGCTTTATCGGCCTCCCCAGCCCATGCCTAATTTTCCCATCTCTTTATGTGAACAGCTGGCTAATTTGGCCATGAATTTTACAAATATCTTACTCGTAGGCGACTTGAACTACTGGCTCAACGATGCCCTAGGAGGACCTCACGGCACAGAGTTACTCGATTTACTCTTAAATTTAAACTTTGTTCAAAACATTTATTCTGCCACCCATATTAAAGGCCACGCATTGGACCAAATCTGGTCTACCAATCTCTCACTGACAGAACTGTTCATCTCTCCTTGCATATGGTCAGACCATCACTTAATACAATTTAATGTTGCCATGCTTTCCAACCTATAGAAGATCACTTTAGGGGGCAGAGTCACTAGAAAGTGGAGGGCATTAGATAAACAAGCCTTTGCGGACACACTGGCCAGCTCAGTACCCACTTTCAACTCAGATATTATTTCTATGGAAGCCAATATATCTTCTTGGCTGCAGTCGGCCTGTAATATTCACACCCCACTTCCCAAGTTCGCCCGCACACGGCATTCTGACTCCCAAAAATGGTTCTCTGTTGAACTAAAAAAACAGAAACTTGAGCTCCGTCAAAAGGAAAGAAAATGGAGATCACGCTACTCCCCGGAAGACAAACACCAGTTCTCTTCAGCCCGTAAAGAATATAAAATTGCCATTCTGGGAGCCAAAGCAGCCTACTTCTCACAAAGAATATTAGACTCTCAGAACAAGTCGAAGGAAATTTGTAAACCCAAAAGGATCCTTCCCAAACTACTCCCACTCAAGACCTATGCGATTCACTGAACAAATTCTTCCTGGAGAAGATCTCTACCATCAAAGCCAGCATTCCCACTACTTGGCTTAGAGAATCTCCGGACAATCCGATAATTAATGTATCCACCTTGGATAATTTTCCCATCATCTGCCCTCTGACTTTCTCAGATCTATTGACTCATGTCAAATCCGGTTCCCCTAATGATTGCTGTCCCCCTCACATCATGAGAGACGTCCTCTCTTACTTACCTCACAGTGTGTTACCCTTCCTTGATGAGTCACTCACGCAGGGCAGGGTCCCTTCTGCCTTTAAGAATGCTATAGTCGTCCCCCTGCTCAAAAAACTGTGGGCTGACCCCGTGAATCCCTCTAATTATCGGCCCATCTCTCTTCTTCCTTTCTTGGCTAAGATCTTAGAGGCTCGTGTGACTAAGAGCCTATCCAATTTCATAGAACAGACAGAATACTTAGAGCCGCATCAGGCAGGCTTCAGGCCTGGCCACTCCACTGAGGCTGTAATCCTGGCTATGTTGGGTACTATGAGAGCCAATGCCGATAAAGGTGACGCCCAGGCGTTAGTGCTATTAGATCTGTCGGCCGCTTTTGACATGGTCGACCACAAAATCTTGCTCGACCGTGTCAAACAGACCGGCATCCTGGGCGCTGCATACAACTGGATTAAATCCTTTCTTGAGGGCAAAACCCAAGCTGTCCGTCTCACCTCCTTCACTGCTCCTAAACTCGCAACCTCATGCAGAGTCCCACAGGGCTCGTCCATCTCACCACTGCTCTTCAATTTGTATCTCCAGCCTCTGATTCATTCTTTAAAAAACATGAAGGTCACCACTTTCAACTACACGGATGATCTCCAGCTGGTCTTCACCCTGGACAGTTCTACTGACTTCATTCTTCAATTCCAAACTACTATGCTCCACATTCAAAGCTGGATGGACCGTAACCATCTGAAACTCAACCCGGGCAAGCCTGAACTAATCTTGCCTGGGAAGAGCAAACTTTCCTGGGGCCCTCATTATTGGCCGGCGGAACTGGGTCCTTCTCCTGCCCCTTCCTCATCGGTAAAACGTCTAGGGGTCATCATCAACGCCCACCTCTCCCTTTAAGGCCAAGTGGGGGCAGTGGTTTCCTCCTGTCTATTTCAGCTACGCAGGATCAGGAAACTTGCCCATCTGCTCACCCACTCTGCCCTGATACAGGTTGTGATTGCCCTGGTTCTGTCACACCTAGACTTCTCCAATTCCATCTATCTCGACCTTCCTCTGGGCCTACTCAAGCGTCTCCAACTGGTACAAAATCAGGCCGCCAGGCTTATTCACAAGCAACCAAGATGGCTATCGGCTAGACCTTTGTTGGACAAACTTCACTGTCTTCCTATTTCCCAAATCATTGCCTTTAAGTCAGGCTGTATAATCTTTAAAGCCCTGCATGGCAGTAGCCCCTAATTCATCAGCTGCCGAATAGTTAGGCATGCACCTCTTGGTAACCTTCGGTCCACCCATCTCCAACTCTTGTCTATCCCTACCTTTAAGTTCAGACACCTGGGAGGGTGTAGGTCCTCTTATCTCGCCCCTACATTTTGGAATTCCCTACTTCTACCAATCCGGATGAGCAACAATCTTCTGGCGTTCAGAAGAATGCTCAAAACCTGGCTGTATGAGCAAGCTCTTGGGTAACTACCCTCTGGTGTGACTTCTGCCTAGCCTGACTAGCGCCATGAAACCTCTGTGTGACCGTGTACTTCATGCTAAGATAAGATAAGACAACATAATCCAATGAGTGGGTTTTCTAAAAGTTTGAGTGTTAAACATATATGCTAAGCTAATACAAAAGTTCAATTTGTATACTTTGTGCACTGTTATTGAGTGATACTATTTCCAACATATATCATGGGAGTGGATGTGTGACTCTGTGTATTCGTGAATAAGAGAGTATCTGAGTACCTGTATGGGTGCTGAGAAATTAAAAAAAAGAAAGTGAAAAATACATTTTCCTATAGGAAACTTTAGGCAAAGCTACAGCTCGAACTGCTGAAAGGAATGGCACCAAATTGGGCAAAAGGGTAGTGCTTGATTCAGAAAGCATAATTTCTTTAAATGGTGTAAATCCGTTCAGTAGTTACTTAGAGATTTAAAAAATAAAAGTTTCGATATCCGGGGCAGCGGTGAGTTCGCCCACCCTCCGGACCATGCGCTTGACTGTGATTGGTTGCCACGAGCACAAGCTTCACTGTGATTGGCTGGCAACACTCCAAACCAGGAAGTGTTGGCTGCCATCTTGTGACTCGGTAGAACTGAGTAAGAATAAAACAGTGAAACAAACATAAAAAACAAGAAAAAGTTGCAGGGTAGAAATGCCCTGACCCCTAGTCCTGCTCACGGGAGTCCCACAAGGAGCTCCAGGCTCAAAAATTATTTTTTATTTGTTTCTAAAAACATCAGAATGCATGCTGGGTGCACAAATCCGGACAAAGAAAATAAAAAATAAAATGAAGTGGGTTCCCCCAATTCATTTAAATGTGCCCCCAGGTGGGGCAAGTTCCGGGGGCAGTTCTATAATTATATTATGGGGGCGTGCAGGGCCTTCCCAGGTCTGGGCACCGCCACCTCACCTGGTCTTTGTAAATTAGGTGCAGGAAAGCTTACGGTCCTCCTGTAGCCCCAGGGACCGTTACCTCCCTGGGGCTTGTTAAATAATTTTTGGGGACCCTCCGAGTCCTCCAGAAGCCTCAGGGATCGGCATCCCATAATTAAATATGCAGGGGGGGTAGAAAAAGGAGAATCATTCATTCATCACTGAAAGTCCCCCAAAAATATCAGATTCATGTGTCACTCAAAACAACTATTAGGAAGACTCATGGCGGCTCATTCCAGGACAATCTGTAAGTCACAGTCTACAAGACAAAATCCAAGATAAGAAGGTGTGCCATGTACTTGGTAGAGAGAGAGAGAAAGATAGAGCACTAGCAATGAGAGGAACGGTACTCTGGCCTTTGGGACATCCATCCTAAATATTGTGTGTCTATCACTATTGGAGCAACACATTTGAAATTGAAACTGCTATGTCTCCATACATAAGGCGTTCCATTGAGCAGTTCAGACTATAGCCTTGGCTAAAGTTTCCCATGGAAAATTGATTTTGACATTTTTATTTTTTCAATTTCGCAGCAACTACTGAACGGATTTACACCACTTAAAAAAAAGGCAGCTTTCTGAACCAAGACTGAACGACAGCTGCACCTGCGACCTTGGTTGTGAATGAGTCTGTTACCCCAGGAAACAGATCTCATACCACATTTTGACAGCTCCCACACCACAAACTGAGTTAATTAAAGAGCTACTTGTCCACACCCCACACACAGTATTCACTGCATGAAGTCCCCTTCCATCGGATGCCCTTCACACTGCTATTAAATGCAATTTATAAGTTCAATTGTTGCACATACATAGGACACATTGCTGAGAGCTGTGGCATATCATCCACATAACTGACGCCGGTCAGGAGAGTGCTGTCTCTAGGAGATCAACAAACGTAATGGCAGGCCATCCCGGAGACATGCAGAATCCCTGCCATGCGGAACTGTACCGTGCACGTATGCTGCATCTGTTGGGAGCTCTGGCAATGGCAGTGCTGCAGATCAGTTACCATGTGAGCTTCTGCCTTGTGTATCTCACCTGCGTCCAGCCCTGGTTCCTCTGTCAAACATGCACATTTGAGTGGCCCATGGAGGTATGCCTATCCAACACAACGGTAGCTGTACTGGATTATTACTTGTGTCTGGGGCCTCTGTTGGCCCCCGAACAGAAGTGTAACTGGGATTCCCGTGTGTTGGATGCGTTGATATATGGATTATCTGCTGGCAGTAGTGGATGGGAGATTGCACAAATCATCGTGTGCAGTGACCACATCAAGGCGCTACCTTATTGGGCTGTGGTGCAGATTGGTGAAACGGCTTGCACACAGCACATATGTCTGGACCAGTTAATGGATTGGGTCTCCCTCATGTTTGTTGAACTCAAGAACAACATACTTCTGGAAATGATTTTACATGAGGCATGCAGCTACAACTGATTGTAACCCAGAGCACAGGTCCCAACGCCTTGTTGGATCTTGGAGGAATGGTCACATATCCCATCACAACAGTGGACCTGTCAGAATTCGCCCAGACTCAGAATGCATGTGCGTGTACCTACGCTTGTTGGTACACACCATTGCAAGATGATGCAGATCCCATAGGCTGTGACTCTTGTTCCCTGACACAGCAAGGAGCAAATGGCAAACATTACATAGCTCGTCCGGGAATGCAAGGTGGACTGAGCGTGTTGCAACCTGTAATGATCTGTGTTCATTTTTGCATCCCCATATAGGGCACCTTGACATGTACTTATTCTTTTCTGTTATTGTCTTATGCATTTGTCTGCATTTTCTGGCACTTGCCTTGCCCGTACAGACAAGCACTTGCTAATAAAACATATGCTTCTTCACCAGGGTCCAGCTGTGATGAGTGTTGATGAGAACGACAAATCGTGTGCCTCATTGAGCATTATCCGTACACAGGGAGGGACTGACTGAGCCATGCACATTGGGGGTGAGTCCCTCTAACCAGCCGCACCTCTGTGTGATAGAGATTGTTGTTGTGACAGCTTCTGATACAACTGTGCCCTTGTAATTGTAATTGGGTATTTATAGAGCGCACGGCTACTCCAAGAGTGTCCCGGCGCTAAAGGACCCAAAGGAACAGGCAGAGAGGACTTAAGCTGTCTCAGCCACTAATTACTAAACATCCAGGTCTTCAATTTTCTCCTTAACTCCCCTAACTGCTTGTCTGTCTGAGAGCCGTAGGGAGATCATTCCAGAGATGAGGGGCTAGCACTTGAAACGAGCGTTCACCACTCTGTGAATGAAGGAATTTAGGGATGGTCATCATATACTGCCCCACGGACCTCAGTTTACGTGTAGGGACATAATGCTGTAACCTTTTCCTAATATAATGAGCTCCAGAGTTATGGAAGGCCTGAAAAGCCAGTGTCAGAGCCTTGAACTGCACCAGCTTCCTCATTGGAAGCCAGTGGAGGGATTTCAGGTGGGGGTGCATGTGTTCCCTGGGTTTTGTCATTAAATTAGCTCTACCCGCTGAATTTTGTATCACCTGTAGGCGACTCATGAGATATTCCGGAAGGCTCAGATACAGCACATTGGCATAGTCCAACCTAGAAGTAATAAGGCCCTGAACTACCGTCTTTCTGAGAGAAACAGGGAGCAGGGGAAGAAACTTTCTCAGCATTTTTAAAAGACCAAAACACGTCCCCGCCAAGGTTTGATTTTGGGTATTCAAAGACATGTCAGCATCCATCTTTACCCCTAGGTTCTTCACGGTGACAACAGAAAACTTAGGGGGGGGCATGTCTTGCGGCCACCACATGCACCACTCAATGCTCAGGTCAGAGCCGAAAAAAAGATAATTTCCGATTTTTCGGAATTACACTTCAGTTGGCTCCTCTATAGCCAGCTAAAAACCTCTGTTAGACAGCTATTTATCTCATTTCCTCTGAACACGCAATTCTTTTCACAAGTAAATAGAAGTTGCTTGTCGTCTGCCTAAGATACTATTTTAGCTCCATGTTGTTCAGCCAAAAGCGCAACCGTGGTCATATACATATTACACAACACGGGGCTCAACACCGAGCCCTGGGGAACATCCACCTTCATGGAATTCATTTGGGCTGAATAAGGGGGTGACAATACTGTTTGTCGGCAACCACTTAAGAAAGAGCTAAACCATTTTAACACTGTGCCACCAACCCCACAGTCCCGGAGTCTTTCCAGGAGTTGGTCGTTGGGCACAGTGTCAAAGGCCGCCGACAAATCCAATAGTACCAGAACCGCTTTTCCTCCACAATCCAGAGTAGATTTAATCATTTCTGACACTTCTAATAGAGCTGTTTCCATGCTAAAATTCGATCTAAATCCAGACTGACTTGGATGAAGTATATTATTCATCTCAATAAACTCTGAGGTAACAGTATTAACGTATTTCTCCAAAACCTTGGAAAAAAATGGCAATAATGAAATTGGCCGATAATTACTAGCCATGAAAGGGTCAGCAGTAGATTTTTTTAGCAATGGACGAATTTTGGCTTGCTTTCAACTCTCTGGCATTTCCCCCTGTGCAAGTGAAGTGTTCAACACACGGTTGACTGATGGATTATTAGCTTCCGCTATTGACACCAGTACACGTGCTGGACATGAGCCTGACGGGGAGCCAGATTTTAAGGCTCTCGGTATCTCCAGGTATTTCTCCAATGTGATAGGAGGAAATTGCACCAAAGACACTCCCTGCGCAGTTTTTCTCCCATTAAGGGTCATTCTGTTAGGTCTCACTTCCAAGGGCAAATCTTTAAAGGAGTCCTGAATGACTTTGATCTTCTCATAAAAATACTGCGCTAGACTGTCCGTCAAGTCACTAGTCGGAGTGAAAGATTTTGTCATAGCCATAGGGGAAATGAAGTCGTTGACAACCTTACAAAGTTCCTTACTTTTATTACCAGCCCATTCAATTTTGGAGGTGAGGAATCTGCTCTTTTCCTCACGCACCTTAGAATAGTGAGCTTTCAGAGCCTGTTTATAATGAGCTTTTTCAGAGGGATCAAAATTTCTCCGCCATGCTTTCTCCAGACATTTACATGCGCTTTTACTTTTTCTGAGCGCCTCTGTAAACCAGGGAGAGGAGGTTCTACTGACCTTAGCTATCATGGTCGTCATAGGTGCTAATTCATCTAAGCGGAGTTGAAGCCAATTGTCCAGAGACATGACATCCTTCTCTAGTACTCCACTAAAAGGAATGGGACACAGCTTTATAGCCTTCTCCAGAGCCTCAGTAGTGAACTTTTTAAAGGTCCTAAAGGTTCTTGGGCGGGTACCACTTTGAAAGTGGGGGCGACTAACACCTGTTGGTATTTCAAAAGTAAGTAAAAAGTGATCAGACCATATAAAGGGAAGAGGCTACTCCATCACTAGATTTCTCGATGAGAAAACCTGATCCAAAGTATGACCTTTTTCATGGGTGGGCTGAAAGACATAAGGGGCCAAATTAAAAATCGCCATCAATTTGCACAGTCTGGATGGCACAAGTTCCTCGGCTTGATCCATATGAATATTAAAGTCACCACATATCATACAGTGCTTATATTTTGATGCTAACGTGGCTACAGCATGATTAATGGATTCTAAAAATGTAACAGCTGTACCCGGGGGACGATAAATCACTACTCCTGCTATTGATTGATGAGCTGACACAGTTAAAAAAAGCCTAGCCCCTCCACTCCCTCTATCTCTGCAATGGGTAGTGGAGAGCAAGAGTACATATCTTTATAAATAATGGCCACCCCTCCACCCCTACCCCCAGTCTATCCTTCCTTAGGATCCTATAACCTGGGATAATCGCATTAGTGATAGTAGGGTTAGATGCATCGCTTAACAAGGTTTCTATTAGAAACATAATGTCTGGTTTTAGATCAGTTAAAAGATCAAATAACTGCAACTCATGCTTCTTTAATGATCTGATGTTAAACAAAATAGCCTTTATGGCACTCGCTTCTTCTTGAGTATTTTCCTCAAGAGCGTTATCACCCGGTATCTGTAAGGCGGCTCTGCCTTCATTCCTGTAACTGGCTGTCCAACCGCATAAATTACAGACTGGGTTCATCTCAACCAGCGGCAGCGTGATATGAGATTGACAGTTTAAATTCTTTCCAATAGTTCCCTTACATGTCCTCAGCATTGTGAGTATGGTGTCCAGCTTCCTGCCATGTGGATCAATGTGATCCATCATAATAGGCAGTGTCTACAAAGATGTGTGTGATTAGGTAATGCGAACAGATGTTATGTTGCAGCATGTGATGGGGGACACTGCTTAGGGCCTGCTACCGACTTTGATATTTCTACACACAGCTCCATTTGATACTTGTATGTGGGCCTAAGTTGGGGGATTGCGAGATTGTTGTTCATGTGCAATGAGACCACAGCTAGTTCACCCCTTCACAGTCATCTAATAGGCCATGTGTTTCAGGCTCATAGATGTGCATTGATGTGATTTACCAGTGTGTATTTATTTTTTGTGCAATCTATGTCCCTATATTCATGTAATATTTCAAGTTTGAGTGAACATAGACATGACACATTTGTGTGATTCTGAATATTTCATTCAAATTATGTGGTGTGTTGGAGCTGGAGCAGTATATGGTCATGCAAAGCCCACATTACATATTTGCCTAGTGGTGGGCCAACCACAGTCCTTGGGGGAATGAACAGTAAGAGGAAGAGTTTAGTCTGCAGCTGGATTGCTGTGTCATTGGCAACCCGAGTAGAAATAGCAGTCCATGTGGGGTCCAGGTGAAGTGTTTTGGTGGACAGTGGTAGGTGCTGTTCCAGGGCATGATGCATAAGGCTAAACCAGGCAGGGGCAGGCCATTTAGCGGGGATGGATGTTACTACCTCCATCTTCACACAGTTATTACCATCCAGTCACTACCCATGCACTCCTGCAATGAGTCATGCACTAACTCCTGCACTGCTACTATGCTCCATGCTCCATGCTCTAACCACCCACATACTACTGATGCACTCCTCCAATTACCCAGGTAGTACCCATGCACTCCAGCAATCCCCCTGTCACATCCCTTGCACTCCTCCAATCGCCCATTCCACACCATGTAGTTATCCATTCACTCCACCAATACCGAAGCACTTATAAATTCACCTTGCACTCTCTTTGCAGTACTCTAATCATCCAGTCACACTCACTACGCATGTACTCATGGAAAGACCCAGGCTACAATTCTCCATGCACTACCCATGCAGACCTCTAACCACCTACGCACTACTGATTCACTCTTCCAATTACTCTGGTAGTACCCATGCAGTCCAGCCATCTCCCTGTCACTTCCCATGCACTCCTTCAATTACCGAGTCAACACCATGTACTTATCCAATTACTACGCTAATACCTAAGCACTTATAAATTCACCATGCACTCTCCTTGCAGTACTCTAATCATCCAGTTACTTCTCATGTAGTCATGCAATGACCCAGGCAGTAACGCATGCAGTGCTACAATTACCTGTGCACTGCACATGCAGACCTTTGAATCAATCAATCTCTATACATGTACTCATACAATCACACAGATATTAGCATGCAGTTATTTATCTTTATTAACCAGATAAGGTAGTTCTGAAAAGAACGCTTTTTCTTCTTCTTTTTTGTTTTAACTTTTTAGGTGTTTTATTTAAACTATTTTTTAATGTTTTTGGTGTTTTTAGCGACAGGCTAAAATCTTAACTTTTGGAATTATAAAGTTATTCCAATAAACACACACAAAAAAAATTTGCAGCGATTATGCCTTGCTGCTGAATAAACAGCATCCACAGATTGTTCACCACAACATAATATGGCTTTGCATTTTAAGCAGTGCTGTTGCAAGTTGGCAAATTCGGTGCGAATGTCCGGAACTCAAGATGAGGTGCTTGACACTCCAGAAGTACTGGGACCAGCTCCCTGGTCACCTTGCTGCATGTTTTATTGTGCACGTCATAGCTGCTTTTGTGCAAAATGTCTTAGATGACTTGTATGCTGGAGCTTGTACATACTCAATGTCCCACATGAGTACCTTTTGTCACTTTCTCTAGACAAAATCCAAGGACATAGAGTACAGCTCACCTTCCAAGCATTAACTTTGATTTCACCATCTGGGATGGTGAAAAGCCTCCAGACAATGGATTTAGGTCTTTTCTTGGGAGGTGGTTCTTCGATGTCTTCATCATCAGATGGAAGTTTTGGATACGGATTTGAAAAAGCCATTTCAATAGTTTTATAGTAAAAAACACCAAAAGAATTTACAGAATAGCAACGAAACCACAAGAGATGTCTGCCCAGTAATGCTGCAGAAAGAATGACTAAAATTGGTGGGGTCCTTTAATTGTTACAATGGGAAAACTTATGAATCAATTTAAAGCTTTCTTTTACAGTGACATGGGAGTCGTGCACCCGGGGTGCAACTAGCGTGCATGAGGCGCGACTTTGCGAAAATATATTTAACAATAAAATACGTTTAGTACAAGTACAAATATATTATTTTTATAAATAGTTTAGATAATGTCTTGCCCTCTTATAAACATTAAAGTTATATATATAACAACCTCATACATACATGATGTTACGTGGGGCCAGGTACCGCGCACCAGTCGGCAACTAAACGTGCATTCTTCACAACTTCACCAATATGGCTCCTTGAATGCGCACACCCACTGAAATAGGTACACGATGGGTGCGTGACTCCACTTTTTCTCAAAATAAAAAAATTACTAATATTTAAGAAAATAGAAGACATTATATAATTTTGTTAAAAAAAACAATTTTTAGGATATCAAACGTACAAAATATTACTCCAAAAAAATAAAGATACTGAAAACAATAGGTATAATGAACATTATAGTTAGAAATTAGCAATTAAAAAACCTTTGAAATTCACTGAAAAAACCATAGGTTTCCGGGACATTATAGTTAGTTGGGCATTTCACTCGTACAAAACCAGAGAAATTCGGCCGTTATAGTTAGTTGAGCTAACTACAACTCACGCCCCCGCAATGCACTGCTGATGACATCACTTATATATCACTCATGACATGGTCAGTGACATCACTGATGACATCACTGATGACATCATCCACGTGCTAATCTGATGCACTTTCTCACACCTTAATATAACCTTAGATACTCTAAAATGTAGACTACCATTTTCAAAACCAGAGACACACCAATACCAGTTACTACATACCCACTCACTGATTCCTAGGTCTACACACACAACCACTCATTCACCCATGCAGTCACTTATCAATACAGCACTATCATCTGCCCTCATACACCTATACAGACACTTACACACCACCACTCACCCATAGAGTTACCCACACAGCTAGTCACTCATGCAAATAATCAATCACACTCCCATTTTACTCACATATATAGTTATACACACACCACTTCACTTATTCTTTCAGATACAAGCACATGATTGCTCTCTTATACTGTCACTGACACAAGCACACACATCTATCTATACAAGCACTCTCACAATCAGTCACTCTCACATATAGTCCTTTATATGCTCCAACACTCACATATACTGACTTTTACATATGCAGTTACTCACTCATGTACCACTGAGAAATCCATTTACTCACCACCACACCCATTCACACATTCACCCATTCATACAGCCCTTCACAGTTGCACTGTTGAACCCATACACCCAGTGAATCATGGACTCACATATCAATACACACAGCCACACACTCCCCACCCACCCACACAGACACTCGGGCACCCAAACGGATACTCAGACAACCAATCAATAACACCTATATACACTTGTGTAGCTACTCAACAACCCTTGCAACCGCTTCCACACCAAGTGACAGACTGATACAGACATTCACACAGTTTAGTTACTAACTCATGCATTCCATAAGACATGATGAATCACTCCCTTATACAGTCAGTCACGCACCTACCAAATCATCCATCCAGGCACTCATTCTTCAATACACCTTCGCATATATATGAAACATTGTAAACTTTAAACAAACACACAGTCACTGGATGATGTCATGAGTGATGTCATTTGAGATGGCATCAGTGATGTCACTGACCATGTCATGAGTGATGTAATATGTGACATCATCAGCAGTACATTGCGGGGGCGCGAGTTATAGTTAGCTCTATTAACTATAAGGGCTGAATTTCTCTGGTTTTGTACAAGAGAAATGTCCAACTAACTATAACATCCCTGAAACCTATGTTTTTTCAGTGAAAATATATTTGTTAATAAACTAATTTTCCTGTTCTATCCTCACCGAGTTGGTGCCTGTTTGTTCAGTTACTTACGGGATTGGTTACATACATATATATTTATGTCATTTGAGATGTCATCAGTGATGTCATCAGTGATGTTACTGACCATGTCATGAATGATGTAATATATGACATCATCAGCAGTGGATTGCGGGCGCGCAAGTTATAGTGAGTCCAACTAACTATAACGTGGGAATTTCAATGGTTTTTTATGAGTAAAATGTCCAGCTAACTATAACTAGTGTTAAACCTATGTTTTTTTCAGTGAATTTCAAAGGTTTTTTAAATGCTAATTGCTAACTATAACAATTGTGAAACCTCTGTTTTTTTTAGTGAATTTCAATGGTTTTTTAAATGCTAATTTCTAACTATACTGATTGTGAAACCTCTGTTTTTTTCACTGAATATATATATATATATATTCAGTGAAAAAAACAGAGGTTTCACAATCAGTATAGTTAGAAATTAGCATTTAAAAAACCATTGAAATTCACAAAAAAAACCAGAGGTTTCACAATCAGTATAGTTAGAAATTAGCATTTAAAAAACCATTGAAATTCACTAAAAAAAACATAGGTTTCACAATTGTTATAGTTAGGAATTAGCATTTAAAAAACCTTTGAAATTCACTGAAAAAAACATAGGTTTAACACTAGTTATAGTTAGCTGGACATTTTACTCATAAAAAACCATTGAAATTCCCACGTTATAGTTAGTTGGACTCACTATAACTTGCGCGCCCGCAATCCACTGCTGATGATGTCATATATTACATCATTCATGACATGGTCAGTAACATCACTGATGACATCACTGATGACATCTCAAATGACATCACTATATATATACAAGCAATAATAACACACTTGACAAATGCAACTGTTAAATGCATGGATAATATTACAATAATATGAACACAAGCAGATAATAATGGATATCCTGCAAGAGATCAGAAAGATATGTACACTAAATACATCAGATGATTAACTTGGAGGTGCACACAGACTCTTACACATCACAAAGTCAATACTCAAAGAAAATCCCTCAGACGATTATAGCCACTGGAAACTGAACGTACACACATACATTCACACATCACAATGACTGTCACACCCACTGGAAACTGAATGTGTACACAGACAGACATGCATCACAATGGAACCAATCAAAAATAAAACACATCACCTGATGCAAACTTCATCCTGGCCCACTCCAGACTGGGGGATTCACAGCCGGGGTAAGGGGACAAAGCAACAAGATTCCTGCACTGAAGATGTGTCTATCGTTCAGGCTCAAATCCCAGTTTCTAAGTCAACGAACATCAGCTTTATAGTCTCAAAACACACTAGAAGGTTCTGAGAGGCCTTCCTTCTACGCCAAGGAAACTTACTGGAATTGGCCACTTTCCATGCAAGCATTCTAAAGGTAAAGGAGTTCTCACATTCCGTCTGCATTCTCATGTGTTTCAGCCTTTATCTTAACAAAGCTTATGAAAGTCTCCGGTGGTACATTCAACAACATTCTCCCAAAAACACAAAGCAACCTTGAATGTGAATAACCTAAACAACTTGAGTAATCTGGGGACCTAACTGTGTGTGCAAAAAGCTAAAGCAAGACAGTGTCAGAATTCAAGATGACATGAGGGCATGTCAAAGACAATAGTAAGAACCTCATAACACTTCCCAATGTACAACATAGTGTACATTTGTGAACCACTGCCTATAGCATCACACACTTCATCTTCCAATGTACAACATAATGCACCACTGCTTATAACACTGCATTTCGAGACCAAGTAGTACATTCCACATTGCTCTCTCTCATGCTTTCAAATGCACATCCCGCACATTCTGTTTTTGGAAAGCTGGTCTACTCTGTGACAGCTCTCATATTAAAACTACAAGAGATACGAAAGAAATCTTCAAGGGAAACATGCAGGGAAATTATGTCATACTTTCAGGCAAGGGTAAAATAAAACACCACAAGTCAATTAAAATCATGGTAGTTAAAGGTCACCACCTGGTTTAAAACCATAGGAGTGCCTCCAGCAGTACACTGCCTCAAAGGGGTAGTTTGCTTATGTTGGGACCTCACAAGGATCCTGTTGGTATCCAATGTGTGTGCATTAAATTATAAACTTCCATTCATCATACTCATACATTCCATACATACCACCCCATCTGGTCTCTATGGCGCATTTTCTCTATGTTCGCATTTCTTTACTAGCATTCTATTTAGAGCTCTATGAGGGTAATGAGGCAGGTGGACCTTGTAGTCAAAATTTTATCAAAGGCCTCTTCCAGGCCATGCATCTATTTGGTTTATGTGTCCCTCGCATCCCTACCCTCATGGAACTCTTAAATAGGACACTACTAATGAAATACAACCCAGGGATACAGAGGATACTACTTGCCACATGGAATCTCAGTGGGTGAGAGTCCTTTTAACACCATAGGGTGCTCCCCTTGGGCAGACGTGGAGAGATAGATAAAGCACAGAAGGGGTTCCTTAAATTCTACAAAAAACGTTACAAAAAAATCTATTTCACCACTTCTCAATGTCTCAGACATGCCTTAATTACGGTTGAGATTGAATACATATATTTTTATCTCATATCCCATTCCAATAGCTCAAATTAGGCAAAAGTTCAAACCATAAATCCTCCTATTTCATGAATCAAAAATCAAATATGTACTCCTCCATACTCAAACTAGATAGCGCTCCTTCACACATCTTTATTACATGCCAATGTACCAACAATATAATCATAAGACGTCACTTGAAAAATGAAAAAAGAAGGCCAAGGTAATGATATGCACAACAGAAAACCATGCCAAGCCAAAAGAACAATCCTAAATTGGTGCCTGAACCAGGCAGACAAAGGCATATGATGCGTCCCCCCACAATAATAAGTCCTAGGTTGCTCCATCTTAGCTTCAAAAATCGCATGTCAGTACCGTTTTCTATTAGGCCAGTAACATCATCACCTGGGGAACTATCCAGCCAGTATTACAAAACCAAAACACTGCACATATATCTAATCCATATAACTTGATTTTAAAACACAGTATATAAATGTCTATCCGAATTAAGCCTGACCTGAATTGTTCTAAGTTTGCTGATCCAAAACATTCCCATATATCTCACTCTCTTCTTTAAATTAGCTCTCCATTTTTTAGATATTACATATAACATACTCACAAACGTGATACAATTCAGTTCTTCCAGAGAGTGTTCCTTTCTGAAGTGCATTGCCACTGAATATTTCAAGACAAGATTTTTAACAACTCTAATGTGTTCTCTCCAACCTTCTTTAAACTTTCTTGTTGCAGACCCATGTATTGTTTCTTACACACACTGTCATAAAAATACAGTTTGCGGAATTGCAGTTCAAAAAATATGTAATGATATATTTCTATTTCTTGGTAAAATCCATTTTACAACACACACAATTAACACATTTGTAGCTCCCTTTCAATGTCTCAGGTAACCAAGTAACATTTTCCAGGGAATTTTCCATAGATCAATATAGCCCCAATGCCCCACACAGTCCTGCCGTCCTTCGGGAGCCGGCATTGCTTTTCCACATGGGGAGCAGCTAAAATGTTTGTAAAAAAGCAATCTGGTTTGGATTTTGAAAGAGAGATCAGATTTCCCTGCTCTCTCTTTCAAAATCCAAACCAAGGGGCAGATTTACAAGCCCCTTGCACCACTTTTGCGTATTTTTCCCATGTTAAAAATTAAGCAAAAGTGGCACAAGTGGTTTGTAAATCTGCCCCCAAGTTTGCAATGGGAGGACGAGAGCCACGGGACTCCCATCCTCTCATAGCAAACAGCAGTGTCCCGGGGGTTGGCACCCCGGGACACTTCAGGAGCAAGCCCTGGGGGGTGGTGGTGCCCAGGGCTCTAACGGCTCCAGGAGGGGGGCCAAGCAGCCCCTCTCCCACAATACACAAAGCCCCGGGGAGTGGTGGTCTCCGGGCCTTGGAGGGGTCATTGAGGCCCCCCACCTCTAATTTCGAAAGGAGGGCCTTGGAGCCCCCCCCAACAATTTATTTTATAGCCCCAAGGGGTGGCGCTCACTCTTGCATAGCAAACAGCAATTTTGAAAAAATCTTCCAGTAAGATAACAAAGGATTTTGAAGTCTATTTTCCCCATTTTTGTTGTAGTTTGCTGCCGTTAAAGCGGCGACTATTTTAACGCCGTCCTTGTAAACATGCCCCTAAGTTCTGTAATGTTGACAATCCCATCTCCCATGTAAATAGGCACAAAGTATTTATTGAAGTGCATTGTGAATCATCAAGCAACTGTGTTTAATTGTGATTGATAAAGAATTGAAATAGTTGTGTACTTCTTTTGCTCGCAATGTGCATAGGGTGAGATTTACAAGTTAATTGCGCTACTATTGCATCATTTTTAAGATGGGAAAAGTGACCCGAAAGTGGCGCAAGGGACTTGTAAATCTGCTACACAGTGTTCTGTCTTACTTTGCTTTGCTTTCTGTCATATAGAAGATCCTGGGTAAATATAACGGTTTCTGTACAGTCAGTACCTTTCAACCCTACCCCCAAACTGCTTACTGCCTGTTACCATAGTAACAGTTCATGGAACACTTAAGTGAGCACAGAGGTTATAAGTTCACCACACCATGTTGCTAATCGAAACAGTTACTGTGCTGGAGTTTTAAAAGTTTTCCATAAGAACCATTAGTCGTAGCTATAGACTCTGGTAAAGAGTTAGCCTAAGCATTATACTTCTAGTTATAAATATCATTTTTATTTTTAAATGTTTTCTAACTATATGATTATCACACTAAATAATAGTAAAATGTTGTCAGAAAAAGAAAACGTATATACTTTTTTAAAATTAACTTTTATTAAAACAACAATGACTAACTAGAAACATAACTTTAAGATAACAATATATTGAATAACTAGAAACAAACATAACTTTAACAAAACAATATAATAAACAAAATGTGATATGGACTCCAATAGAAGTAGGGTAGGTAATCTGCAAAACAAAAATTAAAATAAGGGTTTAAAATTAGACCGATGTGACTGAAGGAGGTCAAAGATTACAAGTTAAGGTTATACTTGGCAATATTTGTTAATTTACACATCTGCAGTATGCCTTATACATTCCACCTCTCTTATAGGCCCACGTTCAAGAGGAGTCTGGACGGGAGTTCCTACTGCGTCAGATTTACAGAATGGACCAACAGGTTTTTAAAATGATTCAGAGATGAGATAGAATTAGGTGAGAGATCAAGTCATTATGCAGGAGAATATTCTTTGGGGCTTATTTACAAGCTTGTAAATAATCCTCTTTATTTCTAATACATTTAATCGGAGGTATTGTGTATCTAGGACGCTCTGCTTACCTTCTGTAAACACTGTGGCAAACAGAGTTCACAACTTGAACTCAGGTTTGGTTGTACACTGCAGACTGTATTACATTCAGCCTTGATTTTTTTATCCGCACTGTGGACAGCAGCGTCCATAACTTTAAAAGAGAAAGAGAAACGATGTGAGAGAGAGTTAAAGAATGAGAGAAAAAACGACATTAAAACTGTGAGAGAGAGAAAGTTATAGATGGAGCAGTTAATACTGTAGAAAATCTTCATAGCTCACCTTTTTGCTTCCGTTGTGTGTCCAAGCACGTGCCGGTTCATAGTGCACCCTCTAGTTTAGTGATCTGAAAGATAGTATAGAGTTAGTAATAGCAGAGTATATACAACTGCACAAGTATATTTTTATGTTATGTCTTTGTCTTTGTAAAGACAGGATACTGTTCAGTTCAGTTCAGTTTGCTTTATTCGACTTTGGTTTAAAATCATAAAAGGGTACAGTTAAAAACAGTCATAAAACTAAACATACAGTAGCACAAAGTATGTACAAGCTAAAAAACTTTGGCCCAGCCTGTGGGAATAATTTCATCATTGTTTAAGTGCGTTTTATAGGCTTAGCATTCACAGGTCTACCATTACATCAGGTTGTTATTTACTACAAACAAATTAATAGAACTTCCTATGCTTGTAGATGTTGTACATTGGTTCAAAACGAGTAAAAGCGGGGAAGCTACTACCATTCAATACACAGGCCTTTCTACCAATCAAATGATTGTGTCCTATTTTTGGTCTTAGAAAAGGGGGGTGTGACGTACTGGGATAAAAGTCATGTAAATACCAGGTGGATATAGGACCGTCTCCTTCTCGGAGCTGCCAGGTTTGCAGATATGGGACAATATTTCTGTTCCTAAATTTAACTAGCACTAGGTCACCGGGAATGTCTTTTGGGAGAGACCCTAGCCAGCCCACCCTTCTTACACTCACTATTCTTCCATTAAGGTCGGTTGGCAGAGGTCTATTTTTTGTTAACCAAAACGTAACCTTATTTAGTAGATCTTCTTGTCTTTCGACTTTTCCATAAGAGAGTGCTGGTACTGCCGAAAGGACATACACAAATGGAGCAGCCTCCGGTGGTAGTTGTATATGAGGTGCTTTATTGAGCTCTGCTCTAGGAGCAGTATACTGTGCTAATATGGGTTTAGAAGGGATCTTGGGAGCCTTTGGGGTTGGTGTATTAAGGGCTAGAGGCTGAATTTGGGCATTAATGCTTTGTGTAGATGGCGTAAGTACTTCGGAGGCAGCAGGTGGATGGGAATGGTTAGATGTAACAAAGTTTTTTGTAGGTGGCAAGTTGGCCTTGATCATTTCTTCTAAGCCTGTTAGCCTGTCCCCTAGAGTCTTTAATTTTTCCACCAACGGCGATGTAATAGATTTAATCAATAGTTCAATTTTGGTCAATAAAGCCAGCTGGGAGGGAGGTGCTAGATGATCTAATTTTTCTGCAGCCTCTGCGGTTAAGGGGGAATTAGTGGTAGCCAGTGAGGGGCTTACGGACAGTTTTTGTAACTTTGGGTGATTCCCTTTTTGTTTATCCTCATTATGCTTCCTTTTAACTGGTGTGACCTGGGGGAGTGATATACTTTGAGTATTACATTTTTGAGGTAATAGGGGCGGTTCCAGCGGGCAGTCATTAGGGGGTAATGTACCGATGCTATTAACAGGACAGGGTCGGGCACCTTGTTGTTCGTGTCTCGAATCCACTGAAACATACCTGGTTTTACTTAGAATATTTAATTCCTCTTCCAATGAAAGGCTTTGCGCCATACCGGCTGTTAATGAAGGTGAATCTAGCCTGAGTGTGTTATCTACAGACTGGCGAGAATTGTTTTCCTCTGCTACACTAGAAATGGGCAGTATTATCCCATTTGGGTGGTGGACTTGTGTCCCATGGCGTGAACCTCTCTGAGGGGTGGCTTTTCTGTTATCCCCCTTGCGAGTCGTAAAGTGGCTTGGTTATGAATGAATTGTAAACGGGTAATACCAAGCAGTGACAGAATCGGGATAGTTAAAGGTACGAGAATTAAAGTCCGTTAGTACAATCAAATATTGGGTGCACCAAAAAGTATAGAGTCCAAGTCTCATTACCTCCTCATGTGGAAAAGCCAAGGGGGGTGGTCCGTCCGGTCCTCCTCTGGCCACAGAGGGCCCGCCCTTTGCCCGGGCTTAGCCCGGCGCAGTCCCGCGCGCGATCCCGCAATGCGGGGTCTGTGCAGGGACTTATGCGCCTCCTGGCGCGCAATTTGCGGTCTGCGGCGCCTTCCGCCGCAAGGTAGTCTGGGAGGTGTAGTTCCTGGCCTCCCTTCACACAGCGGACGCTCAAGGTTGAAGGTGCGGCAGCGGGAGGGAGACAGGCGGGACACGGAAAGGTCAGGAGTTGCTGGTCCACAAGGTAACCCCCACTGCAAAGTGTGTCCACCGCTCAACCGGGTCTGTGCAGGGACTTATGCGCCTCCTGGCGCGTGATTTGCAGTCAGCAGCGTCTTCCGCCACTAAGTAGTCTGCGGGGTGTAGTTCATGGCCTCCCTCCACACAGCGGACGCTCGAAGTTAAAGGTGCGGCGGCGGGAGGGAGACAGGCGGGAGACGGAAAGGTCAGGAGTTGCTGGTCCACAAGGTAACCCCCACTGCAAAGTGTGTCAGTAGTCGGTAATCTCAAAATGCACCAGGAAGTAACAAAATTGAAATCCAAATCCCAAGGAATGCTGGGACCTGTAGTCTGACCCACACTGCGGTGGCTGCCTGTTATCCAGAAAGGCTGCGACAGCGGGGTGGACGAATATCGCTTAGTGAGAGCAGAGATGACCAGAGGAACCAAGCATCTTATGAGTAGGATGAATACATTTTAGAAACAGCCACACGGAGAGAGCAGTCACGGACTGTCACAGAAACGGACTGTCACAGTCACGGGCGTTATAATTCCATAGTCCAAACGCTCTCCGTGTTCTGCCCCCTCAAACCTCCTCCATACAGCACTTTGGTGATGCCAGTCACAGTTGCAGTTGCAGAAACGGTGAAAAAATTGCGAGAAACTCACATTCAGGCAGAGCAGAGGTGTACTGCAATCAGCTACCCCCGTCAGCGCGCACCAGTGCGAAATTCGGGAGCCGCTTGGAGAGAGTCCGCGGAATCAGTCAGAACGCCGCTGCAACTTACCGGGAGCTTCAACCTTCAAGAAATATTGTTGGCCTCACGAACTGCAGGCACTCCAGTCATTGCGCAACGGCTTCGACTCACTTCGCAGGAGCAGCGTTACTTCTCCCAGCAGCTACCCGGTGTACTCACTGTGAGGTTCAGTGACAATTGTAAGTGGTGTTTTCGACTCGCACGAATATGGTCGAGTCTGGTATCTATGAACCGCAAATGACGAGTTTAGTGGGTGTGCGCGTTTTCGCTGCGCTAACCTAAACTGTTCGTCTGTTTCGTGAGTTTCCTCATCTGAACCCACGGGTTCCGTTTTAGATACGGCATCCATTTTGTTTCTTGCCCTCAAGTAGCCAGCGAACGGACACTCTCCGCTTCGTGACCCTGGGATTCCCAAACCCTTGTGGAAGACACGTGTTCCTTCGAGGATGTCTTTATGACGAGGGGGATGACACTGTAAGGCCGATGGCTCCGCTCGAGGCTCATCTTGCTGTGCCGGTCTATTGTCTCAGTTGTGCATTCATTAGGCACGTCTCCTTTGATCCTTGCAATCGTGTTTCTGATAGCACCCTTTTCACTCTTTTCAATCTGTTCACTATCCTTGTCTTCCTCTGCACCTGTTTCTGACTCTTCCTTGATTCGTTTACAGCCGAACGGAATGCACTAATGGTGGGAAGATGTACTTTTACAGTTGGGAACCGGTAATGCTACTGTAGTTATGTTCCGGGCCCTGAATACATGAAAGCAAGCCCCTATGAAATTTACTGTGGGAACCGGGTTGTAACCTTTTGTTTGTCATGTTGTCCTATGACGAAAAACTGTATAAAAGGAGCGATCCACAGATACAATTGAAAGCAGTCTCCTTGAACTTACATGCTATGTACTTTTTGTGACTTCTGTGTTCCCTGCAGTAAATAAACCTCGAATCTTTGACGCCGAAGGAAGTGTCCCGTGTCTCTGTCATTTGTACGCTGGAACAGGTAACCCACAAAGGTTTCAGGTGTTGTCCCTGGCACCGCTGGGTCTTAGAAAAACCCAGTCCTTCAGTTGGCGCCCAACGTGGGGTGGCATCAGCGGTACCGGTTCAAAGCCCGACGATCGTGAGGAACTTCGTGTGAAATCTCCGAGGGAAGGTGCACCCCGCTTCATCGATCTTGTTGTCGAAACAAGTGGCCCGAAGACTTTTCCCGCGAAGATCCCCGCCTCCTGACGGCTGCGACGGACTGCTGCCCTGACTGTCGACCTGTTTTGGCGCCTGGCGTAGACCTTGGTATAGCGAGACGATTGACGGGCCTTCCTGGTGACGCCATTGTTCTTTGAGTTAAATATTTGTGGGTCGCTCCCAAAATCCTTAGTTGTTGTGGATACTTAGTTGTTGCATGGTTCCATTGCATTTGTGGTTCTTGGTATTTTGTTCTTAGTTGTTCTATTTGACGTCTGCAGTCGCCAAAAACCGAGGGTTTTTGCATTTTTGCGGGGACATTGTAACCCAATAACCCTTGACGTTTGTGAAACTCGGTTAGTGTGCACGATGCCTGGCCGTAGTACTTTGTTCAGTTGCTTTAGAGGTTGTGGTGCGGATTCCCGATTGGAGGACTCATGTCCGATACCTCCAGTTGGAACTCCAATTTATGAATTATATAGTCGCCATGGTATGGGTCCTATCGCATTCAATGATTGCTGGGTTCGTTACACTAAAAATGACGGTGTTCTTAGTTGGCCACCTCATGGTAATTTTGAGACCCGATTTTAGATAATCTTGAAGCTAAATTGTTTCAAAAGAAAGCAAGGCCGGCCATGTTTGATTCCTTTCGGTTATGGCGTAAAGAAGCCAAGCAGAAAGGAGTCAAGCAGCTTAAACGTAATAAGAGAGAAGGTATTGTTACAACGATGAGAAATGCAGAGCAGTTTCAGGGAGACAAAGAAGAGAAGGAAAAGGAAATTTTTGATAGATTACAACGTATGACAGTGGATAAATGTTATCCCGCTTTACCAACGGGTACGGATAAGAAGGGAGAGGAAGCAGGAGAGGACTCTTTGTTGTCCTATCTACTGAAGTCGCCACTTCCATATGCACAGGATACCACAGTCCCTGTGGTTCCTCCTGTTCCTCAACCTGCGTTTCCGGCAGCTGTTAACCAGCCTGTCACTGGTCCTGTCTTTGCAAATCCTCTTGTTCCTATTCCTCTACCCGCTATTGCTACTGTCCCCACTGCTCCACCGTCTATACCTTCTTAAGCTATTGTTCCCGCTACTTCCACTCTTGTGGCTACTCCTACTGCTCCTGCTCCTCCTGTTTTTGGTCCTCCTGTTGTTACCCCTTTACTTCTCTCCTCTTCCCCGTCTGTTTGGCGACGTATTCCTAATATTGTTGCTTACTTTTACTCTCCTCTTGGACCAATTCTCGAGTCTGCTGATTCTGATGCTCCCCAAAGACGAAGTCAGCTTCCTAGTGGTAGGGAACGTGATACGCTATTTAAAATGGCGAAAAATTGGATTAGGTATCCCCTTAAGAATCCTCCACGCATAGTTGTTGATACCTTCTCCCAATTTAATGAACCAACACAGAGATTCGTGTTTGAAGAAATGTGCAAATTCTTACGCGACGAGATATCAGTTGACGCGGCAGATGATGTACTGGCCGCTGTAACTGAACTTCAGCTCCAGTTTTCGAGTGGTATGATTGTGGGTAGCAATGTTCGACGTGCCGTCGAGCATCTACTATCTTTTCGTCCCACTGTGATGCCTCGTGCACTATTTAAAGACGAACATGAGGAATGGATGTCGACGCCTGGTCAGTATCCCATGCGTGAAGTTCCGCCAGTATGGATGCTAGGTGATCCGAATGCAAATCCTGCTATTCCGCCACACTTCCAGAGGGTGTGGATACACCTTCCATGGAAACGATCGGAAGTTTTGCAGGTTAAGCAGACTTTGCCTGACCCTCGCAAAAATCCCGCAGGGTACTATAATGAATTGTCTCAACTAGTGGATGCTACGATCATGAATCTTGCCGACATCGATATGTTGTTCGGCAATGTCGTACCACAACCAGTTTGGGCAAAAATACGTCACGAAAATCACGCAGCCGAGTTAGGCGGTGATTGGAATGCTCTTGCGGCGGCTGACGTACGACAAGTTGGTGGGGCAAAGCCTGAACAGCTTATTACTGATCTTCCCCAGAGAATAATTACCCTTATGAAGACACTTATGCCAGCTATGAAAGTTAACTGGGATAAACTGTATGCCTGTAAGCAAAAGAAGGACGAGAGTGTCTCCGATTTCTTTACGAGATTTGAAGAGGCATTCATCAATCATAGTGGTCAGGATATGAGCACTGAGGGAGGTCAGAGATTGTTTGTGGATACATTTGTATCGAATTTGTTGCCTGAACTTAGCAACAAATTGAAAAATTCAGAAAGTGTGTGGGCTGTTTCGACTGCTGCTCAGACATTGGCTACGGCCCAATATTATGAAAATAGAGAGAAGGAGGAGAAGTATCGTTCAGATAAAAAGACGAAAGAACTCAAGACGAAAGTTTTGTTACAACAAGCGTATCCTCCGCGCTCAAATCAAAATGATTCTCAGCAACGGAATAGATCGCAATCGCAGCCCGCTAGGTCGCAGCCGTGGAATGACTCTTCTTCGCAGAGATCTAAGCTTGGATACAATCAATGTGCATATTGTAGAGGTGAGGGTCATCTGAAATTTGATTGTCCGGTGTTGCGCGATCAAAATAATGGTAATTCATCTAGAGGAGGTCGTAGTGGTCCCCAACAGGCTTCACGAGGTAGAGGTCGTGGGGTTACTCAGAATCAAAATGAGCGTTCTAATAATTCATCTGATTCCAATAATTGTTTTGATCAGCGTGGGTCATCGTTAGGTAGATCCGCACAGTACAACGTAGACGATTTTTACGACAATCAGGGTACTGATGACGGTAATTACTAGGACAGCCATAGACAAGGAGAGGGAGTAGTATCAGTTCCGGTTGATCAGAGAGGGCCTTACGTCGCATTTGCCACATCGGGCGTAGTTGAGCCTTTTCTGTTGGACACTGGTGCAGTGAAAAGTTACATCATGCATTCGAAACTCCCTGGCGCACCTTTGTGTGGCCTAACAAATGTTTTCATTGGATTCTCTGGCGCCCCTGTTAGCAATCCGGTTTCTCGCCCTTTACCCCTCACAATTGGGCCTCATGAGCTGAAAGCTCCTTTGATTTTGACTACTGGTTGTGGTGAAAATCTTTTGGGCCTGGATTTGTTGAAACGTTTGTATGCGGCTTTGTAATGTTCTCCTGCGGGAGTAAAGCTTACATTGGGTGAGAGAGTCATCTCTCCCATGTACTTGTCAATTGATAAGCTCCCACCGGAATTGAGTTCTCTTCCTGTATCTTTGTGGGCAACAGGTCCCAATGACGTGGGCCTGCTTGATATCTCTCCTTATGTTGTCCAATTGAAATCGAATGTGCAATTACCACGTATTCCCCAGTATCGTATCTCCCTTGATGGTGAGCAAGCGTTGTTAGCGATCATCTATGACTTGATCGAGAAAGATGTTATCGAGGAGACTCGGGGAAACGTGTGTAATAGTCCTGTGTTACCTATTCTAAAACGCACTGATCCGTTTAAGCCTCCTGTTTATCGTTTTGTCATTGATTTACGGGAGGTGAATAAAACTGTGGTTCCTCAGTTCCCTGTAGTGCCTGACATTACGGCTTTACTGACTCTGATTCCAGCATCTGCGTCCTGTTTCTCGGTGATCGATCTGAAGAATGCTTTCTTTAACATTTCGATTGCTGAGGAGAGCAGGGACCTATTCGGTTTCTCGTTAGGTGGTCGCAGCTTTAGGTTTAAACGCGCTCCTCAGGGCTACTGTGAGAGTCCATCGATATACAGCAAAGCCCTGAAGAGTCAACTTGATGCGTTTGTATTACCGGCTGGTGCAGCCTTGATCCAATATGTCGATGACTTATTGGTGGCTGCAGACACACGAGACATTTGCAAAACTGCTATGGTGCCTTTGTTGCAACATCTCTGTGACTTACATCACAAGGTGTCACCTTCTAAACTGCAATATTGTTGCCAAGAAGTAACCTATTTAGGTCACTTATTGTCAAAGGAGGGACGAAGGTTGACCCCAGAGAGAATTGCAGCGATCGCTCGAATGACTGTGCCAACAACTCAGAGAGATGTGCGTGCCTTTCTAGGTATCACGTCATACTGCAGGCAATGGATTCCAAATTTTTCATTGCTAGCGAAACCATTGGTAGCCCTTACGTGCAAGGATGTTCCAACTCCTTTGCCATGGACGGAAGAGTGTCAGAAAAGTTTTTCTGAATTGCGTGATGCGTTGTGTTCGGCCCCTGTGTTAGGTACTCCGGACTACAGTAAGCCGTTTACACTATATGTTCACGAGAGGGAAGGTTGTGCGTTGAGTGTTTTGACGCAACAATTTGGCGGTAAGCAACGTCCATGTGCATATTTTTCCTCGACCTTGGACCCAGTAGCTAGAGCGTTGCCGAGTTGTCTAAGAGCGACAGCGGCAGCTGCGGTGTCCATCCGACAATCTGCAGGATTGGTCATGGATAATATGCTTACGGTGATGGTTCCGCATGCAGTTGATACTCTCTTGAATCGTACGAAAACCCAACACTTGACGAGTGCAAGGTTGTCTGGTTATGAGTTGACGCTTTTGGCAAGTCACATTCAAATAAAGCGCTGCAATGTCCTGAATCCGGCGACTTTGTTGCCAACCAATATGGAATCAGACGAGGTACCACCACACGATTGTTATTTGCGAACTGAGGAAGAAATGAAGGGTCGTGTTGACCTAAAAAACACTCCATTGGAAGAACCCGATGGTACTTTGTATGTGGACGGTTTGTGTTTTAAGTTGCCGAATGGTGATGTGACAACTGCGTATGCTGTGGTAGCGTTAAGTACGGTTGTGGAAACAGCGAGACTGAATCAGAATTCTGCACAGGCGGCAGAACTAATTGCTTTGACGAGAGCGTGTGTTTTGTCGAAAGGAAAGCGGGTGAATGTGTTTACCGATAGTCAGTATGCCTTTGGTGTTGCTCATAGCTTTGGACGATTGTGGCGAGAGAGAGGTTTTATGACATCGCATGGTACAAAAATCCAGCACAGACAGCTTGTGAATGATCTTTTAGACGCACTTACATTGCCTAAGCAGGTGGCGATTATTAAATGTAGTGCGCATCGTAAGGTGACGGATGATGTTGGTCGTGGCAATGCGTTCGCTGATGAGATTGCTAAGGAGACTGCGAGAAATCTTGCAACTAGAATGTATGTGACGAGTTCGGTAAGGTGGCCTGCAGAAACTGGTATGTGTGAGGATACTGTTGAAAGTGTGAAAGCGATTCAGAATGAGGCCACCAAAACTGAAAAGACCAAGTGGAAGGAGAGCACAGGAAAGTTAGACGCGAATGGATGTTGGATTGATTTGTCGGAGAATAAAAGGTGGATGTTGCCGGATGCATATGTGCTAGCTGTTGTGACCATGGCACACGGTTTGTCACATATTAGCGCGAAAGGTATCTGCAAGTTGTTGTCCCCTGTATGGAAGAATGATGGTATTGCTAAGTGTGCTGAGACATTGGTTAAGAATTGCATGATATGTATGATGTACAATCCTGGCAAGGGCACCCCTACACCCCCTGGCCATTTCGCTCCTCCTACATGTCCCTTTGAGGTAATCCAACTGGACTTCATCCATATGGAGCGATGCAATAACCTAAAATACGTTTTAGTTGTGGTTTGCGCATTCTCCCGATGGATCGAAGCTTACCCTCTCAAAGACAATACTGCCCTGTCCACAGCGAAAGTCCTACTGAAGGAATACTTTCCTCGGTATGGAATGCCACGGATTGTATGGTCTGATAACGGAAGTGAGTTTGTGGGGAGTGTGATGAAGAGTGTGTGTAAGGGCCTTGGAATTACACAAAAATTCCATAGCGCCAACCATTCCCAGTCAGCAGGTTTGGTTGAGGGGTACAATGGTACTCTAAAACTAAAACTTGCAAAGATTCAGGCTACGACTGGTCTGTCGTGGCCCGATGCTTTGCCTCTGGCTCTTCTGTCAACTAGGGCGACTGTACACTCTCGAGTAGGGCTCAGCCCATATGAGATTGTGTTCGGCCATCCTGCAAATATTTGGGGGTTCCTAGACCCAGTGCATTCACAAATCTTGAATATCCAATGCTAATTGATTACCTTCATGATCTGACTGCTAAACTGAGGTTAATTCATCAACAGGTCTTTGAAGCACTGCCGGCGCAGACGGAGGGTCCAGGCCACCAGCTCCAACCCGGAGACTGGGTGGTTACCAGGAATTTTGTCCGAAAGCGAAACCTCGAGCCGAGGTTTATTGGACCCTTCCAAGTGCTACTCGCCACGAGAACTGCTGTTCGTTTGGAGGGCCGCAAGCATTGGGTGCACGCCACCCACACCAAAAAGGTACCAATACCTTTACCAGCGGACTCGTTGGTGAGGACTGGCATCGCTGCATCTGAAACAGAAGCTTTGCCGAACTTTGTGCCGTTCAGTGACACTCAGCCTGTGGGAGATACTTCAGTACAGCCAGATAACTCTGTTGAACCTTTGTCATTGGAGAATTCAAGATCTGAACTATTGTCTGACCAACAGGACCCTGTTCCACCATCCAACCAATTGTTTGAAGAGCAGACTCGTCCTGGAAGAAGCAGATATTTTCTTCGTTCCAATACCAGAGACAAATAAATGATTTTTGCTTTTTCCTTTTTGAAATCCACGTTACCCCATTATCACTCTGAACATTTTTGAACAACTGTGGTTTTTATCAAATTCGGAGTTCTTTTTCCACACATGTGTGTTTTTTTCCACAGCTAGGAGATTTTGTATATATTGTTTGATTAAAAGAATCTTACATCCGGGTTGACCGTAGGACCGTGCGAGTACTTCCTTCTGTTTAGTAGGTCCTGACACTAGGTCGGAGGCCGCCGATTCCTGGGAACTCCTGGGGATTGACCATTGCTACACAGAACGAAGTGCGTCAAGAACGTTGTGGACGGTTTTAGAGGATGGCATTCTCAAAGTTGTCGGAAGTGGAGAAGACTCAAGCACAAAGATCCGAATTGCATAGGGTTGTACGTTCCAATTGCTTTATGTTTCAGGTGTTCCTACTGTTCCTAACTGTTTCCTCGTTACTGGTGGGTGGAGTATACTATGCGATACAATCACTATTGCCTCCTGCTTCACCTACCCCTTCCTCTGAACCAAAACCTACTTCCACTGTTTCCCCTCATTCTTTTCACATTTTGCCCCAACACGAGCAGGTTAGACGTGCGGAATTCGTGAACAATTCCTTCGTTCAGCTCCTTCACCAACATCAGTTGGTGATGAACACTACTAACTGTTGGGTGTGTGGGTTAATGTCACATACCACTGATAGGGGAATTCCGTACTTGGTCCTTCCTTATAGTTCCCAGGGTTCAGCTCGAGCATTCCAAACAATGTTTCGTAGCGCACTAGATTCCTACCCCCATCGAGAGCCACGCACAGCAGATCATGGTCCTGGCCCGTACCACAAGCCTTTGGCAAGAGCGATTGCCGATTTAGATAGGGATATCTTCGACGTATCGCTTATCCCAGAGGAAGAGGTGCGAGCATACAGAGATCTGAGTGAGGCTGAGTATAGCATGTCAGTGGGTGATCGGCAGCTTAAAAGCTCATCTCCGATCTGGATCGTACCCCATCTCGGTAATTTCTGTCTGAAAGGTCTTGGCCGAAGCCCGCGAGCTCAGCTTGAGAGGAGTGCCTGTACCGAAACGTATGTTTTGCCGATGGCCTCTTCCCCTGTTCTCTTGACTGCCAAGCGTACATACTATGTCTGTTATGACCGCGCATATACATGGTTGCCTCGTGACTTCTCAGGCACATGTTATATTGCGAATTTGTTGCCGCTGACCTTTACTGTTGGGTCGGATTATCACAAGACCAGAGTTGTGAGAGGCGTGATTAGCGAAGAGGACACTGCGGGTCAAGAGGCGGGAGACTTCTTTAAGGGTTTCTTGCCGTTTTGGGGACCTATGATCAATAGTAGGAAGCTGAGACAGTTGACTCGAGTGGTGGAATCGACCGCTAATATCACTGCAAGTGCCCTTGGTAACATTACAGCAGAGCTTCAGGCTGACAGGCTTATGACGTTACAAAATCGTATGGTTTTAGACGTTGTCCTTGCAGATAGAGGTGGAGTATGTAAGGTGATCCATTCGAGTTGCTGCATTTTCATTCCTGATAACGCTCCAACTGTCTATCAAGCCATCTCGAAGTTGCATAAGATCTCCGAGTCCATACACATGGACGTAGGTGATTGGACGCTACTAGGGTGGTTTTGGGGCCTGATGTCGACGTGGGGTTGGAAGATTCTGATGATCATTGGGGTTGTCGTAGCATTTCTGTTCACGTGTTGTCTTTGTGTGCAGTGTGGTCCTGCCTTATGTGGCCTCTGTGCTACGACGTGTATAAGACGGCCACCTGTTACCAAGGAAGCACTGATGGACAGAATAATGTTGCAGCAACATCTGGATGGTCTGATGAATATCGAGATCGATTCCGATTACGACTAGTGCTTGCCTACATGAGGGCAAAAGGAGCGTCTGAGGTTCCGTGACAATTGTAAGTGGTGTTTTCGACTCGCACGAATATGGTCGAGTCTGGTATCTATGAACCGCAAATGACGAGTTTAGTGGGTGTGCACGTTTTCGCTGCGCTAACCTAAACCGTTCGTCTGTTTCGTGAGTTTCCTCATCTGAACCCACGGGTTCCGTTTTATATGCGGCATCCATTTTGTTTCTTGCCCTCAAGTAGCCAGCGAACGGACACTGTCCGCTTCGTGACCCTGGGATTCCCAAACCCTTGTGGAAGACACGTGTTCCTTCGAGGATGTCTTTATGACGAGGGGGATGACACTGTAAGGCAGATGGCTCCGCTCGAGGCTCATCTTGCTGTGCCGGTCTATTGTCTCAGTTGTGCATTCATTAGGCACGTCTCCTTTGATCCCTGCGATCGTGTTTCTGATAGCACCCTTTTCACTCTTTTCAATCTGTTCGCTATCCTTGTCTTCCTCTGCACCTGTTTCTGACTCTTCCTTGATTCGTTTACAGCCGAGCGGAATGCACTAATGGTGGGAAGATGTACTTTTACAGTTGGGAACCGGTAATGCTACTGTAATTATGTTCCGGGCCCTGAATACATGAAAGCGACCCCCTATGAAATTTACTGTGGGAACCGGGTTGTAACCTTTTGTTTGTCATGTTGTTCTATGACGAAAAACTGTATAAAAGGAGCGATCCACAGATACAATTGAAAGCAGTCTCCTTGAACTTACATGCTATGTACTTCTTGTGACTTCTGTGTTCCCTGCAGTAAATAAACCTCGAATCTTTGACGCCGAAGGAAGTGTCCCGTGTCTCTGTCATTTGTACGCCGGAACAGGTAACCCACGAAGGTTTCAGGTGTTGTCCCTGGCACCGCTGGGTCTTAGAAAAACCCAGTCCTTCAACTGGGGAGAGAACCACGGGACACGGCCTGACATGTTTCCAGTGATGCGTAGGACCTTCTCCGCCTCTGTCGGTGCCCAGTAGGTATTTCCGTAGACCGGCATCACATATATGGGGCTACGCCCACTGCGGCTTCTGCCAGGATACTGTATTTCATCAACTTCCAGTGTAAGGAGGTGTCTGTGAGCTGTTTTTCTTCCAAAGTACTATATCCCATGGACTCCCACTGCATAGTGGTGAGTTCTCAATACTGCGTACCCAGACTGTTGCACCCCATTGACTCCCAGAGTCCGGAAATGAGTGCTTTTTCTTGCGCACTCAGGGGCAGATTTACAAGCTCCTTGCACCACTTTTCCCATGTTAAAAGTGACACAAAAGTGGTGCAAGGGGCTTGTAAATCTGCCCCTCAGACTGTTGTAACATATCTATTCTCACTGCTCAGAGGTAAATGTACATTCCTACGCAGTGAAGCTGCTGCACACTACCCACTCTCTCCGTCCACAGATGACTTGTCGTTGTTTTGGAAGCAAGCTTCTTTGCTTACCTTGTGTCATTGGCGTGATTTAAAGAGGGTGCACCACGTGTCGAAGTAGCCATCTCAGACGTTGTTACGATGGTCATGCATCATCGCAGAATGCACGAACGTTGAGCTTTGGAGGTGTTTGGGGGGACACCAATTTGTGAAACACACCCTGTAAGATAAGCACGAAGTTAACATTGTGTGTCATTTCTTTATCAAAGGAGAGAGGAAGTGAGGGAGTGACTGAAAAGAATATTCGCAGCTCACCTTTCTGTCACTGGTGTGTTTTTCACCACGTGCCGGGATGTAATGCACCCTTAAGCTCTACATCTAAAAGATAGGAAAAGAAAGATGTTATGATTGGTAATTGTTACTATCTTAATGTGGAGTATAATTACATCTTCCTTTCACACACCTTCCCTCCCCCATTGAAAAACAACTATTTGTACAGTTCCAACTTGTTTAATAGGCTTCGATTTTTGAAAAATTACTGTACTAGTAATGTTTTTATCCAGTTGTGAAAGCCAGTGGTGCTAAGTGATAAACGTGGTTTCGATCATCACGAACGTCGGACATTTGACCGATTATAAAAACGTAAAAAATATATAAATGTAATAGGATACGGTATATAGGACTGCGTACGCCTAAATCAATGTGTTGTCTTTATGTATCCCGTCTGCTGCACCCCATCGACTCCCTTCTATGCGCACCCAGGCCTCATTGCTCACCTTTTCGTGGACAGGACACCTTCTACCTCATGCAGTCCCGCTCTGTCACCAAGAAGTCTGACATTTGGCGCAGAGTCTTGATATTGTTATGGGAAAGGACATACTCCTGCACCTATCTTCATTGCAGGTTCCTCACCCGCTCCGTCCTTGTGGTACCACTAACTCACTGACCAAGGAGGCCATGCACGTAGTGCTGGGCCCCCCCAATCGGTGGTTTGGTCCTACATGAGGCGTCCGAACCACAAGGATGGGCCATCACAGCGCTTGCGATGGGAGCAACTCTAAAATGGCGTAGAGCACGTGCACCCTGTCTTTTTTATTGGAAGGGTCACATGTGTAGTGACGCATTTGCTGGATGGGTGTGGTGTGGGTGTATACCAGTAAAGAGGGAGTGTGTGTGTGTGCCGTTCTGACAACTAGACCTGGATCTAAGAAATCAGTACAATGGAAATCTGGGTAATGTTGAGTTTTTGTTTTTTCCTGGAAGCATAAGCGGAGTGGGCTGGCCTGACATATGCCAGTGTTGCGCGAGGCTCTAAACCATGATTCCGGAGCTATGGATGTGGTTCAGTCGTGAGCTACATGAGAAATAAAGTGATTTGGATGTCCGTCTTGTAGTGCTGACATCATCCCGGTCTTAAATACAAATGTGTCATTATATCTTTAAAGTTCCACAACATGGACAACATGGAAGGAACGGGGTATCACTCACTCTATATTCATTTATTGTTGCATACATAAAAGATTGTGGACATGACGTATTCCTGCGATTATGAATGATTGTTGTACATTCAGTGGAGTGTTGTAGCTGTAGTAATGCAGGGCTGTGAAAGGTTTAAGTTGCAGTTTTTGTCACATGAAAGGCATATAATATATATACGTATGTGGTCATTCAGATATACTGTTGTGTGGTTCAGGCAAACCGCACTGCTAAGAATGTCTTTTGACTACTGAATTTTGCCTTAATAAGGCCACGTGGCAATTATTTATGGTGCACTGTTTTAGTGGAACGTCTGGCAGTCAGCGTGTTGCCTACTGTACTGCATAATCCTTAATCACGTTTGAAATAAAAGATGAAACATGTATGGAATACATTGTCGAAATGTGTTTGTTTCAGGGACATTATAGTTCAAGTTGTGATCTGTGCTGTCTGCAGTGTAGACTGCCATTGAGTGTGCCTTTTCACTTGCAGCGGGAATTTTGTTTTTCAACTAAACCTAGAACTGATATAAAAAGTTTTTGAAAGGTGGCTATTAAAGGGATATTGTATAGGGTTTGATAGACATTTTATTTAGTTTGGTACTGCACTCTGCAAATAATGAATAAAGAGTCAATTGAATTCTGCCTGAATACGACCACGTGGCGATGAATTATGGTGCACCGAGTTAGTAGTACCTTTGAGACTGAGCGTGTACGTAACCTGCGATGATGCGTGGTCTGGACAGGCCACACTGGGGTTAACGTTTTTTGACTACTGAATTTTCCCCTAATAAAGCCTCAGGGAATTATTTATGGTGTACTGAGTTAGTGGTACGTCTGGTGTTCAGCGTGTGCTCACCCTGCAATGATGCGTGGTCTGAACGGGTTGCACTCAAAGCATTGAATGTTGCATACTTGATTGCATGTACTTTGAGGGGGAAAAAAAAAACTACAATCAATGGTTATCACCTGTTCTGCAAACTAGGTCTACTGATTGCTTCCCATAACAAATTAAATGATTGCACTTCACACATTGCATTCTAACTTTCTCAAAATGGGGACGTATGTCTGGTGGCGATGTTGCAGATTGGGAGCATTTGGTTTCCTTAACTGATTATAGTCTCTTACACAATTTGCATCGGTACTAAACTTGAATTGTGAATCCTGCTGTCCACAGTATAGACCAGAGGCAGTCGTCAGGAAGGGCCCACAGCCATGTGGCATTGACTTGAGCTGTATAGAGTTAGTGGGAGGTGTGGCTCCTAGCGTCTACGCAGCTAGCGATGATGCATGGTGTGGGCCAGCCGAACTAGGAGCAATGTTTTTTGCCTAGTGAATTCTGTCTTAATAAGGCCATGGGGAGATGACTTGTTATGAGGTGAGTTAGTGGTACTTGAAGAACTCAGAGTGTGCTTACTCTGCGATGAATTGTGGTTTGGGCGGGTCGCACTGGTACAATGTCTCTTGCCTACTGGAATGCATCATGTGCAATCGCCATTCCACCTGAATCGCGAGCCCTCACAATGCAGATCGAAAGCAGTAGTCATCTCAAAGATCAAGAAAATCTTTTTGTTATATCCTTTAACACAATCTGAGGACATAAAGTACAATTATCTCTACCTCAAATAAATCACGGCTAAATTTCATGCTGTCCGTAGTATAGATTCAAAGCCGAATTGAAGTTGTGAACCCTGCTGTCTGCACTGTAGATCGAAGGCAGTACTGAGCACAGATATGGGCGAATGATTTTTGTCTCTTATTTTAACAAAAGCTGAATACATACAGTATAATTGTCTCTGCATTAAATAAATCAAGGGTATATTCCCTACTGCCCGTAGTGTAGATGCAAAGTTGAATTCAAGTTGTGAACCCTGCTGTCCGCAGTGTAGATCGAAGGCTGTACTCGACACAAGCATCGATGAATGCTTTTTTGTCACAGGTAACAAAATCTGAGGACACAGTACAATTGTCTCTGCCTTAAATAAATTGAGAATGAATTTAATGTTGTATGTAGTGCTGATGCGCCACAGGTAACAAGTGGTAAACTCTGTTGATCGCAGTGTACATTTGAAGGCAGTAGTTATTACAGCTATTAAGCAATGTTTTTTGTGACATCCTTTAACAAAATTGTGTCTGCCTTACATAAATCAAGGATAACTTGAAAACTGTCAGTAGTGTAGATGGAAAGCTGAATTGAATGTGTGAACCCTGTTGTTCACAGTGTAGATCTTAGGCTGCACTGCATTATCTGTAATGTACTCCATACATTGACTGTTGCATACAGAACTGATGAACTGGTATCAGTGTTTCATTTGAGATGTCATCAGTGATGTCATTAGTGATGTCACTGACTATGTCATGAATGATGTCATATGTGACATCATCACCAGTGGATTGCGGGCGCAAGAGTTACAGTTAGAACAACTAACTATAACGGAGGAATTTCAATGGTTTTGTATGAGTGAAATGTCAAGCTAACTAGCGAATTTCTAAGTTTTAAAAAAAATTATAATTCCTAACTATAACCTTCCTAAAACTTATGTTTTTTCAATGAATATATATATACATACATATGCATGCCTATATACATACATTTATATACATACATACATACATGTATATACATATATACTGCTCAAGTTGCTGCTATCGCCGTTCTCCCTCCAACGGTGTCAGTGCCTGCTACAGCGTTATTTACATATTCTCCAAAACCTCTCCTCCAGAACTCCAGAGAGAAAAACAAGCGGCACACCAGGGATTTTTGCACAATTTTTTAATGTGCACCACGAATGTGGTGGACACTGAAATATTGTGCAAAATCTCTTAATGGGTGTGTGATGAGCAAATATATTTCTCTATGGTACATGTCCAACAAACTAGAAAAATAAAAGGCAGTCTATGTGTCAATTGTTGTACATAAATAAGCATACATAAGACTCAATGAGTGTGTGTGTGACTGTATGGATAACTGTATACTTGTAATAATGATTTTATAATTCACTAAGTATGACTTACTATCTAAATGAATAGATGAAGTGGTGTTTGTATAAGTGTGTAGCTAAGTAAATATGTAAGTATGATCCATTGTTTGCATAAGTGAGTAGGATGACTTTATATGTGAAAAGGATGTGTGCTGGTTTGTAATGTCGATATAGGTGTATAAGTATTTTTGATAGTGTTCTATTGTTCATTGACAGCATGTATGAGTGAATCTACAGGTAAGTGATTAGATGTGTGTATACATTTATGAATCACTGAGTGGGTTTTTAGATACTTATATTGCTGTGACAATGGATTCAAATATGATACTCTTTATTTTACAAAGAGTGATGAAAGATTTTACTAGTGTATGAAAAGGTGTATGTGATTGTCACGTGGATGATGTCATCAGTGATGTCATTTGAGATGTCATCAGTGATTTCACTGACCATGTCATGAATGATCTAATATGTGACATCATCAGCAGTGGATTGCGGGTGCGCGAAATATAGTTAGTACAACTATCTAAATAGGAGCAATTTCAATGGTTTTGTATGAGTGAAATGTCCAGCTAACTATAACACCCCTAAAACTTACAGTTTTTTGAGTGAATTTCAAAGATTTTTTAAATGCTAATTCCTAACTATATAAGGCCTGAAACCTATGGTTTTTTCAGTGAATTTGCAAGGTTTTTTAAATGCTAATTCCTAACTATATAAGGCCTGAAACCTATAGTTTTTTCAGTGAATTTCAAAGTTTTTTTAGGCTAATTCCTAACTATAGAAGGCCTGCAACCTATGTTATTTTTTAGTGAATTTCAATGGTTTTTTAAATGCTATATCCTAACTATATCAGCCTGAAACCTATGTTTTTTATTTAATTTCGAAGGTTTTTTAAATGACAATTTTTAAGTGTATTAATTTTTATTTTTTTATACAGATTTACTACATTTTTGCAGGCAGGTGTTCAGAGGGCACGGCCCCTTTTAACAACACTCTGCAGCGCAGCTCCATGGCGCTTACTGGAGATACCTGTTGGACTAGTTGCTTTCTAGGGGACCTCTGGATTGAAAAAGAATTAATTCCCCAACTGAAAACACGCCACAGGGACGTGTAATGAAGCCACGCCCCTTTTTACACCTCTCTGCAATGCAGCCCCTGGGCGTGTTTGCAGAGGGGGGAACTAATTCCCCTTGCATAATGGGGGTCCCTGTTTGCCAACTAGCCCACCTGGAACCTCCAGTATGCGCCAGGGGGCTTCGTTGCAGAGATGTGTAATGAGGCCACACACTTTTTCATACCTCTCTGCAACGCAGCCCCCGGGCGTATTTGCAGAGGGGGAACTAATTCCCCTTGCATACTGGGGGTCCCTGGGGGCCAACTAGCCCACCTGGAACCTGCAGTATGCGCCAGGTGGTTGCATTGCAGAGAGGTGTAATGAGTTCACACCCTTTTTTACACCTCTTTGCAACGCAACCCCTGGCTCGTTTGCAGAGGAGAAACGAATTCCCCTTGCATACTGGGGGTCCCTGTGGGCCAACTAGCCCACCTGGAACCTCCAGTATAAACCAGTGGGCTGCATTGCAGAGAGGTGAAATGAGGCCACATCCTTTTTTACACCTCTCTGCAACACAGCCCCCGGGCGTGTTTGCAGAGGGGGAACTAATTCCCCTTGCATACTGGGGGTCCCAGGAGCCTCCAGTATGCGCCAGGGGGCTGCTTTGCTTTTCCCCGGAGGGCGGCGGTCCCCGGGGCAGTGTGGGGGGGATTGAGCACCCCCACACTTCTTTATCACTATGCACCCGCAATTTGGTCCCCCTGGGGGGTAATTTTTAAATAAACATACTGGGTTTTAAAAAAAAAACATTTTGGCCTTGGGGGTCCTTGTGGGACCCCCTGAGCAAGCCTAGGGGGTCAGGGTGCTTCTACCCTGCCCCCTGCCCCCACTGACCATGTCATGAGTGATGTAATATGTGACGTCATCAGCAGTGCATTGCAGGCGCGCAAGTTATAGTGAGTCCAACTAACTATAACGTGGGAATTTTAATGGTTTTAGGTCAGTAAAATTTCCAGCTAACTATAACTGGTGTGAAACCTATGGTTTTTTCAGTGAATTAATAGGTTTTTTAAATGCTAATTCCTAACTATAACTGGTCTGAAACCTATGGTTTTTTCAGTGAATTTCAAAGGTTTTTTAAATGCTAATTCCTAACTATAACTGGTGTGAAACCTATGGTTTTTTCAGTGAATTTCATAGGTTTTTTAAATGCTAATTCCTAACTATATATAAGGCCCCAAACCTATGTTTTTTGCAGTGAATTTCAAAGTTTTTTTAATAGCAAATGTCTATAGCTATGAAATGTAATATTTTTGAAAATGAATCCTATATTATGGAAAGCGTAGTCTTTTGAAGCACCCGGTGAGCGAACCGGGAAGCGCCCCGTTAGCGCCAATATCGCAAACGAAAACATGATCGTGACGTATCACGTAGCTGCGTCCGCATGATATGCACGGCGTAAGCGCACCCGGAAGCACTCAAGCGAATACGATCGTGCAACGTAATCTTTAGACGCGCTTACGCGGCGCGCCCTGTGGTAGTGTAAGCGCGTCGGGTCATATGACCTGAAAATAACACTTTTCATTGGTTCATAACAGTTTTGGTTTCATAATGATGAAGCCCCTGGTCTTGTGACCTGAAAATAACACTTTTCATTGGTTCAGGACAGTTTTTTTTTCCAAATGATGAAAGACCCCACCTTTTTTCCTTATTCTGACTTTGTCCTTTGACTGAGGAAGACCTGTTTGAACATCTTTGAGAAATATTTTGTACTTTAAAATGGCTACAGTAGCAGCAGCAGCTGGAGCACCTGCACCACCACCACCACCACAACAACCAAGAGGACCACCACAACATTACATTGGTGGTCAAGAAGAGGAGGAGGAGGAAGAGGAGGAGGAGGAGGGGAGTAGATGGCTGCAAGAAGACAATACCCCATACAAACCAAGGCAGGACATTGTATGGGAGATTTTTTCTATACCAGAGGGCAAGAAGAATGTCAATGCGGCCAAGGTGACTTGCCTAATCTGTAGCATGGAACTTTCAAGGGGTAACCCGAACAAAAAATATTCTTTCGGTAATAATACCAGGATTAGACACATGCAGCGCAAGCATCCGAGAAACTATTCTGCTGCAGAGGTGAGAGAACTGGCCAGCAACCCTCCCCAATCTTCAACCACCACCTCCAAAAGAAAGCAACCCACTCCATCGGGACCAGAAACAAGGGAGACGATCCCTTCAATACAACCACGGTTTGGGGAATTCATAATTACTTGTATAGTTTGTGGTAAGACCATCACCTATGGTGAGCAAAGCATAAAGCTCATCCTCCTTGCTGGTGACAACCACAATTGCCCCAAAAAACCCTATTTTTTTCCTGTTTTTTTTGCTCCTGTTGAGCCATTTTGAATTCCCTGTTTTTTGTTTCTCCCCATAAAAAATACCAAAAAAAATACAAAATAGTTCATAAAAGCCAAAAAAAGTACAAAATGTTCAAAAAACATTAAAGAAATATAAAACAACAAAAAGAAGAAAAAAAACAGTTCTTTTTAGAACTACCTCCAATTTCTAAAAAAAAGGCTACATTTTTTAAAAACTCTATCATTCATTTTTCCCCATGGGACGCTCCCCGGTCCGCTCCCCGGTGCGCGTACCGGGCGCTCCCCCCGCGCCAATCAAAAAAAAATTTTTTTTCACCCGCGGGGCCCTTTTCTAGCCCCCACATCAAACCTAGGGCATCAAGGGGGGTCTACTCTGCCCCCTTATGGCTTATGGTCATTTCCCCTTTGTTTTTCCCACCTCTTATGTCTCGATCCTACCGAGACACAAGATGGCGGCCGCTCCGGACTGTTTCGAATGTTTACAGACACCCGAGAGCCAATCAGCTTTCCATGCGCACCTCGTGTGGCGCGCCCAGAGCGCTCCCCCGTGCACGTACCGGTGCGCTGCCATAGATATATATATTTTTTTTGGAACCTAAATTACTCAAAATCCACTGGAGCACATATCTTGAGACATAGCAAAGGCACATCGGGCTACCAGTCCCTACAATTTTGCCAAGTTTGGTGGAAATCCATTCGGGCTAAAAGTGAGGTCGACCGCCCTATGGAAATTAACATGGGGCAAACACGTTTTGGGACCCCCTTTTATCTCAGCCCCCGCTTGACAAATCCCCCCCAAACTGTCAAGGAAGGACCGGAGCTCTGCAAGGCAAATTTGAGGTCATTTTCAGGCAGATTCGTCAACCGGCGCCAAAGTTATTCACAATAGAATTTTGAGATTTTGCATTGAAAAAAATCCTAATTATAACTACCTACTGGCGAACGCCAGTAGGTAATATATATATATATATATATATATATATATATATATATATATATATTACCTACTGGCTATCGCCAGTAGGTATATATAGTTAGAATTTTTTCCCTATGGGACTTTTGAAAATTCTATGTCTAATAACTTTGGCGTTTGTGGACGGAATCGGCTGAAATTTTCAGGAAAATGGCACATTTTGTTTCTGAGCAGCCCCTGAAAATTTGGTGGGGTTTCGTCAAGGGGGGGCTGAGAAAAAAGGGGGGTCCCAAAACGCGTTTTTTGCATTGAGTTTTCCATAGGGCGGTTGGACTCACTTTTAGCTCGAACGGCTGAATGGATTTGCACGAAACTTGGCAAAATTGTAGGGACTGTTAGCCCGATGTGCCTTTGCTAGGTCTCAATATATGTGCTCCAGTAGTTTTTGAGAAATTAACGTTCAAACCAAGATATATATCTGTAACAGCGCTCTGGGCAGCGATCCGGTCCGCTTACTTTTCGCTTATCGGAACTTTGCGCGCAGAAAGCTGATTGGCTCTCCGGTGTCTGTCAACATTCTAAACAGTCCGGAGCGGACGCCATCTTGTCTCTCGGTAGGATCGAGAGAGAAGAAGAGGTGGAAAACGAAGGGGGAATTTAATGAAAGGGGGCAAGGTATCCCCCTCTTGACCCTCTAGGAATGTTGTTGGGGTTATTAAAGGGTCCCGTGGGGAAAATAAAAAAAAAATGATTTTTCACGGTAGAAGCGCGGCCGCGAACTGGTAGCGAAACGGGAATTCGCCATTTTGTGCTTCGTAAATTAAATTACTAGTTATAAGTGGGTGCGGGAGACGTATCCTAATCCCCTATGTTTCCTGAGGGTGGGTGAGGAGGCTGATATATGTTGATACATCTCTTCCAGCGGCTGTGCGTGAGCTTTTTTTTTTTTTTTGCTGCGTGACAGTCCGGAGCGGCCGCCATCTTGTCTCTCGGTAGGATCGAGAGAGAAGAAAAGGTGAAAAACTAAGGGGGAATTTAATGAAAGGGGGCAAGGTATCCCCCTCTTGACCCCCTAGGAATGTTGTTGGGGTTATTAAAGGGTTCCGTGGGGAAAATAAAAAAAAAATGATTTTTCACGGTAGAAGCGCTTCACGGGCCGCGAACTGGGCCGCAAACTGGTAGCGAAACGGGAATTCGCCATTTTGTGCTTCGTTAATTAAAGTACTAGGTATAAGGGGGTGCGGGAGACATATCCTAATCCCCTATGTTTCCTGAGGGTGGCTGAGGAGGCTGATATATGTTGATATATCTCTTCCAGCGGCTGCGCCATCTTGCCTTTTTTCGAATGCCACAATTTTGTCGTGCACGGCAGCCATTTTAGATGCCAGGCTGGTTCCAGGCTATCACCTAACCCTGCGGATGTAGTTTATGGCCCCAGCTGTAGAGAATTCAGACATGCCAATCCTCCTGATTCAGGCGTGTGAGTACTGATTTCAGTGCTAGTCTCCCGCCTCCCGATTTCTGCAAGCAAAAACCCGGGGGCATATTACGAACAACTAGCGATAATTTTTGTCTCTAACTTGTTTAGAGACAAAAATTATCGCCGCACATCGGCGATTTTTATCGCAGATAAACCTTGCTATTATCGCAGAAAAGTCAGCGATATTCATGTATTATCGACCTAATGCTCTTAGCCATGTTATCCACCTCCCATTGAAAACATGGCTAAGAACTGCTCAGGGCAGGTGTTAGATTTTGGAGATATTCGCGCTTAGCGCGAATATCTCCAAAAGTTGGTAATAGAAGGTAGCGATGTTAGGGACTGTTTCCAGTCGCTAACATCTTGGCACGCCACTTTGCATGTCATTAGTGATAAGTATCACTGACATGCAAAGCGGGGCCCAAGATGGTCGCTATCTCCTTTTAGCTGTCACTAACTGGTGTTAGCGACAGCTTGATAATAGGGAAATAATTTTATCTCCGCTTTCATGGTTTTTAAAGCCAAAAAAGCGGAGATAACCCCCTTGATAATATGCCCCACGATTCCTTGGGGGTTTCAGCTGACAGGGCTTGGTATTGTGTTACATGGTAATTTTTCCATGAAACGTAAGAGGGTCGATGCAGGGGTTCTAGAAGAGGTGATAAACCATTTAAGCCTCATGAACAAGCGCATGGTCTTTTAAAGATTTGTGAAGTACTCGGGGCGGCGGTGTGTGTGTGCCCTCTTTCAGGAGCGGGCGGGGGGGCACTGCCAGCAACTTGCCAGGTCAGGTAGTGTTCAACACGTGCATCACCCTTTCTCTGCCTGCTATTGCGCTCCATGCTTCGGAAAGGTAAGAAAAAGAACGTGCATTTGAGTTTGAAATGTCCGATCCTGCAGCAGCACACTTCCAAAGCCCACACATGACAATAACCCGATTCAAGGCCCCATTCACCCGTTTTTAAAAAAATAGATAACACTCCAACAAAGTAAGGTTATAAAACTTTATTAACTACTAACTTTAACAAACGGAACAAAAACTAAAAACATTTAAACATTTCTCAACACAAAAAGCAACAATGGTTAGAAGCTGTCTTTTGTGCGAATAGTCCCAAGGCAGCACAACGTGCAGAGTTCTGGACGGCACCCAGGTGATGTCGCCTGGGTGCCGCACTGGTTTAGGGATCCTACAATGCTGCTCCGAAAATTGGCGTGGGGCGTCCCGGGTGGGGCGGGGGGAGGCCTCGTCAGTAGCGGTCTGTTGTGCGAATAGTCCCTAGGCAGCACAACGTGCAGAGTTCTGGACGGCACCCAGGTGATGTCGCCTGGGTGCCGCACTGGTTTAGGGATCCTACAATGCAGCACAGAAAAACAGCGTGGGGCGTCCCGGGTGGTGCGGGGGGAGGCCTCGTCAGTAGCGGTCTGTGTCCAGTGTCACATGGCTGACACAACATGTACGACAGGCACCCAGGTGATGTCCAGTAAACTGCCGCACTGGTTTTGGTATCCTACAATGCTGCTCCGAAAATTGGCGTGCGGCGGCCCGGGGGGGGGGGGGCGTGGGGGAGCCGGCGTGAACGGGCCTCCCCAGGTGGCGGCCATCTAGCTGAGTTGCGCTCGCTCTTGCGGCCACAGCGTCTCGCTCACCATGTTGTTGAGTTGCTCCCACTCTTGCAGTGCAGCGATAGGCGGCTGCCACATGGCTCTTAAAATGGCGGACGGCTCCTCGGTTTTGGGCCTGGTCCACTGAAATGGCCCTGGGACACTTTGGAACTCGGACGCTTGCCTGCTAGGGCTTGGGCTCCATTCTCGAAAAGCGTCCCCTCAGCCGTGAAGATTGTATAAAAGTCTTGGGGGCCCCCGACTCCCGCAGGCTTCCGGTGGGGAGCGGCTGCCATGATTGCTCGCGGAATGACCACGACGGAGCCACGAGATGGTGGTGCTCTCATGCTGACGCCAGCTTCAGTCTGAATGATCCAGAAACAAGGTGGGGCTTTCATCGTTTGGGAAAAAAAAATGTTCTAAACCAATGAAAAGTGTTATTTTTAGGTCATATGACCAAGCCTTCCATCTTTAGGAAACCAAAAGTAAAATGAACCAATGAAAAGTTTTATAAACAAGTCACATGACCTGTTATGCGACATAGGGCTACAAAAAGCGTAGAAAATCCGTTGGCACGTGAGGCGGCGTCAGTAGCGGACCGATGTGCGAATAGGCCGAAGGCAGCACAACGCGCCGAGATCCGGATGGCACCGAGGTGGTGTCCAGCAAATTGCCGCACTGGTGTGGCCATCCTACAATGCTGCGCCGAAAGACGGCGTGTCCAGCTGAATTGCGGTCACTGTTGCGGTACAGTGACTCGAACGCGCCGAGATCCGGATGGCGCCGAGGTGGTGTCCAGCAAATTGCCGTACTGGTGTGGCCATCCTACAATGCTGCGCCGAAAGACGGCGTGTTCAGCTGAGTTCCGGTCACTCTTCCGGCACAGTGACTCGAACGCGCTGAGATCCGGATGGCACCGAGGTGGTGTCCAGCAAGTGTGGCTGCACTGGTGTGGCCATCCTACAATGCTGCGCCGAAAGTCGGCGTGGGGTGCCCCGTTGGCTTATGAGGTGATGTCAGTAGTGGACTGATGTGTGAATAGGTCGGAAGCAGCACAAGGCGCCAAGATCCGAATGGCAAGTCCTGGATGTTGAGTGCCTCAGTTGAGATTTCTGAGCAGTGCTTGTAGGACTGTCTGAAGCTTATTTGCACCTGCTGCAGCTTCACTAGGTCCGGCGGAACTTTTTGCCTTTTCCTTTCTGCTTCTTTTCCTACAATGCGTTTCATCTGAAGACACGACCAGGTCCCTGAATGTGTGCAGGGGGACGCTATTGATTGAATGAACGCGCCGAGATCTGGATGGCACCGAGGTGGTGTCCAGCAAATTGCCGCACTGGTGTGGCCATCCTACAATGCTGCGCCGAAAGTCGGCGTGGGGTGCCCCGTTGGTTTATGAGGTGATGTCAGTAGCGGACCGATGTGTGAATAGGTCGGAACCAGCACAAGGCGCCCTGCACTGTTGAGCCTTTTTCAATGTCTGTTTTTTGTTGTTTCCCCTCCATCAAAAACAAAACAAAAATACAAGGCGCCAAGATCCGAATGGCAAGTCCTGGATGTTGAGTGCCTCAGTTGAGAGTTCTGAGCAGTGCTTGTAAGACTGTCTGAAGCTTATTTGCACCTGCTGCAGCTTCACTAGGTCCGGCGGAACTTTTTCCTTTTCCTTTCTGCTTCTTTTCCTACAATGCGTTTCATCTGAAGACACGACCAGGTCCCTGAATGTGTGCAGGGGGACGCTATTGATTGAATGAAAATGGCGGCTTGACACAAAGCTGACTCAAGCGTTACTGTTGGTGCTATACAGACAAAAATTGGTTTTCAGTTTGTACATTCTTCAGGTTTTTTTTTTCCATCCAAGTCTGATTGAGAGTTTGTAGAAAAATGGCTTCAGATTTTCCACATACTACTCTTCAACATTCTTCCTAAATGTAACAATGTGAAACTCACTAGGAGAACGGCTGTTTCTGTTTCCTTTCAAAATGCTGCCACCAATATTTTCTGAATGGAAGACACCATCTTGTAGCATAAAGGGCCGAAAGGGGTTCTGGTCTGGCCGATGGTTGGTGGAGACATTTTGACTATATCTTGGACCTGCCCGGCCTCGCCCAAAATGGCGCCGGTATAAATGGGACTCGTAACTCTTTGCCCGCAAATGTATATATAGAAAATGTTATTGTAAGTGGCCCTGTCGTATTTTAATTACAAAATGTACGTCCACCGATTCCGCAACTGTTAGACACCTTTGTTCTTGTCACCTAATGGCCCGCTCGTTACGTTCTTCTACAGTGTAAATGTCTCCTCATCATATACGATTTCAGTTTGCTCCGTGGCCGGCCCACGTGGGTATAGGCCCGTATTTGTATACTGACATTTTCACAATAAAGGTTTTTAAAACAAAACACGGTAGTAGTATTTTCATTTGTAAAGTTTTTACTTTTAGTGACTGTTTTCGAATCAGTAAAAGGCAAGTGAAATAAAGCAGTCCAATTACATGACGGATAAAAGGTATAATATGTAGGAACGCAGTAAAGATAAATGGTCAAGGGCAGTTGTGTTTTTCATGTCTGCAACATAAAGTGATCGATAAGAATCTGATAATCAGGCGTATCGGCGACTAAGACAGCAGGCCGAATCTCTTTTACTAAACGGCTCCGTCATGGAAGGAAGAAACGCCCTTTTTCTCGAAAAAGGAATATATTTTACTTGCAAGACAGTTGTAAATTTTCCGGGAAAGTACATTAGCCTGGAATATTATAACATATGTTTGAAAAAAAAATATTGTTCGAAAATAATAAAAAGCGTAATTTTTAGGTCATATGACCAAGCTTTTCATCATTAAATTAACAAAAGTAAAATGAACCAATGAAAAGTTTTATTAACAAGTCACATGACCTGTTATGCTTACGTTACGCGCTGCTCGCCGCGCCTCGGATCACTTCCGGGTGCGCTAACGCGGCGTGTCATAAAACGCATTACGCGACAACGTAGGTCAAGAATATAGTCAAAATGTCTCCACCAACCAGCGTTCGGAACACAACCCCTTTCAGCAGTCCAAAAAGTTCTGTTAAATGACAACAGAGGGGACAGGCAACAAGAACCATCAGTCAAAGAGGGGAGGGCAAGTTCTTCTCTTCCGGGTCATGTTGGGGCGCTACCGGAACTGATCGAATTGGTAGTCTACAGTGTTATTGGATGTTTCAGACTAAAGCTGGCGTCAGCATGAGAGCACTACCATCTCGTAGCTCCGTCGTGGCCATTCCACGAGCAATCATGGCAGCCGCTCCCCACCAGAAGCCTGCGGGAGTCGGAGGCCCCCAAGACTTTTGTAGAATCTTCACGGCTGAGGGGACGCTTTTCGAGAATGGGACCCAAGCCCTAGCAGACAAGCGTCCGAGTTCCAAGGTGTCCCAGGGCCATTTTAGTGGACCAGGCCCAAAACCGAAGAGCCGGCCGCCATTTTGAGAGTCCTGTGGCAGCCGCCTATCGCTGCACCGCAAGAGCGGGCGCATCTCAACTACATGGTGAGCGAGACGCTGTAGTCGCAAGAGCGGGCGGAAAACAGCTGAATGGCGGAAGAGGCACAGTGTAGCAAAAGCGGGCGGAATGGCAACTAAAACGATAAAGGGGCGCCCCACTACAGCTTGTCTTCAGGTCAAACGGATTGTGGGACAAGGTCCAGAATTGAAGAGTCATCAAAAGGCAAAAAGTTCCGCCGGACCCCGGGAGCCGGCCGCCTATGTCGGGGGCGATCTCAGGCTACACCAGTGCTATAAGACTTGGGGAGGGTGTCGGAGCCAAGCGTCTTCTCCGAGTCCATGGCCATCACACCGCCCCTCAGGGGCCTCCGTCAAGCTGTTTAGGAAGGTAACATATCACATTGTTTTCTAATGCAGTCAGGTCCACAAACGACACTCACTTACTTTGAGAATAGTGAAGCTGCAGTAGGTGGAAATAAGCTTCAGACAGTGTTACAAGCGCTGCTCAGAACTCTTAACTATGGCACCCAACATCCAGAACTTATGCTATTTGAGAATGGTAGTGACATCGAAGCATCTCAGGGACCAAAACCATTAACGTACTTTCACGTATGAAAATCTTACTTGGGGAGGGGGCAGGAACGAAGCGTCCCCTCCCAGTCAGCGCCACCACACCGTATGTTGAAAATCTGAAGCCATCGTTCTACAAAGTCAACCAAACTTGGATTGAAAAATCTAGAAAAATGTACAAACTGAAAACCAGTTTTGGTCTGCATAGCATCAGTAACAACGCTTGAGTCAGCTTTGTGTCAAGCCGCCATTTTGATTCAACAAAGCACAGGCATTGAAAAAGGCTGAAATTCAGAACTCTAAACTATGGCACCCAACATCCAGGAGCTTGCTATCCGGATCTTGGAGCCTTGTGCTGTTTTCGATCTATTCACACATCGGTCCACTACTGACATCATCTTATAAACCAACGTTATGTAAATAGTTTTTTAATAAAATGTTTTACCCTGTTTCTTTGCTGGTGTGTTGTCTATATTTTTAATATTTGCATAGGGTTTGTCGTTATTTTGTGCGGGATGGGTGATGGAGCCGAGCTGTCTTGCAGCCCTCATGGTGTGGAGCTCAGTTCATCTCACTATTTTCGTATTTCTCAAGAAGGGTTGTTCCTAATATTTCTATTTTAGCGAGGTCAAAAAGAGATCCAATTAGTGGCCTACTGATTTTGCTCGATTACTTTTATTTTTTTACACGATTTTTCACTATCTGCAAAGACTAAACAGAGTATTGCGACTTTGTGCTTGTTTGTAAATAGAGAATGATCCAAAGAGAACCAATTCTAAAACAGTAAATGCTTGGACAACAATCAATCAAATGGAGAGACAAGGAGGCACGACGGATTACAACGGGGGTAAAGGCCTGCGTTAACTACCCTTCAGTATCTGCAAAGAGAGAGTACTACTAAGGCAAAAGAGGGGAGGGGGGGGGGCAGCGTTCAAAGCACATCAGCGTGCATAAATACGAAAATGTTTTTATCTATCACGTACTTGACATTTTAAAGCTTTTCATATTTGCTATTAAAAAACCAATGAAATTCACAGAAAAAACCATAGGTTATAGTGGATATATAGTTAGGAATTTGCATTTACAAAACCTTGAAAATTCAATGAAAAAACCATAGGTTATAGGCCATATATAGTTAGGAATTAGCATTTACAAAACCTTATTTTACTCGCATAAAACCATTGAAATTCCATATATAGTTAGCTAACTATAAGCGCTAACTATATATCGCGCACCCGCAATCCACTGCTGATGATGTCACATATTACATCATTCATGACATGGTCAGTGACATCACTGATGACATCACTGATGACATCTCAAATGACATCACTGATGACAACTCAAATGATATCAATGATGACATCTCAAATGACATCACTGATGACATCACTGATGACAACTCAAATGACATCACTGATGACATCTCATTTGTCATCACTGATCACATCACTCATGTGATAATACAATGAACCTCTTCAGACTCTAATATAACCTTACATACACTCAGTATAAACAGACACTCACAGACTGTCACTCATCCATGGAGTTACTCACACACCTAGTCAGTCATGCAAAGAATCAATCACACCTCCATTTCCTCAACTATACAGTTATACACATCTTACTTATTCAAACATATAATAACACATATTTACTCTCTTATATAATCCCTGATACAAGCTCACAGTGATCGATACAGCCACTCACACATTCACTGGCTCTTATGTTCAGTTATTTATATATCTCAACTCTCACATGTATTGTGTTTTACATACGTACTTACTTGCACATGTAGCAATGAGAAATCCATTCACTCACCAACACACCCATGCACAGTCAACCGCCCATATAGCTGTTTCCACATGCACTCTTGAACTCATACTCCTAGTGAATCAACTGCTTACACATCTATGCACAGAGTCACGCACCTCCCAGCCACCCACACACACACTCAGCCTCCCATTCAAATATTTGGGCAACCAATCAATAACCCATATGGCCACTCTTATAGCTACTGATCAACACATGCAGCAGCTTACACAACAACAAACATACTGATGCACGAATTAAGACAGTTTAGTCACTAACCCATGTACTCAGTGAGACACATTTAATCACTCACTCATACAGTCAGTCATGCACCTACTAAATTCTTCATCCAGACACTTATACATCCACTCATTCTTCAATATGTGAAACATATTTAAACTTTACAGACACATACAATCACTGGATGTTGTGATCAGTGATGTCATCAGTGATGTCACTGACCATGTCATGAATGATGTAATATGTGACATCATCAGCAGTGGATTGCGGGTGCGCGATATATAGTTAGCGCTTATAGTTAGCTAACTATATATGGAATTTCAATGGTTTTATGCGAGTAAAATAAGGTTTTGTAAATGCTAATTCCTAACTATATATGGCCTATAACCTATGGTTTTTTCATTGAATTTTCAAGGTTTTGTAAATGCAAATTCCTAACTATATATCCACTATAACCTATGGTTTTTTCTGTGAATATATATATATATATATATATATTCACTGAAAAAAACATAGGGTTCACACACAATATAGTTAGGAATTAACAAATTCATAAAAAAAAACATAGGTTTCACACATGTTATAGTTAGCTGGACATTTCACTCATACAAAACCTTTGAAATTCCCCCGTTATAGTTAGTTCAGCTAACTATAACTCGCGCGCCCGCAATGCACTGCTGATGACGTCACATATTACATCACTCATGACATAGTCAGTGACATCACTCATGACATCACTGATGACATCTCATCGGTCCCCATCCCCCGGGCCCTGCCCTCTCCTTTGGGGACCGTGGGGGGGTCCCCAAGCCCCCCACAGTCCCTGTTGGCCTCCCTGCTTCCTGCAGGAGCCGGCATTGCTTTTCTGCTTGGGGAGCAGCTAACATGCTGCTCCCTATGCAGAACAGCAATACGCTTTGACAAAGCAGTTTGCTGTGGTAGGGTGGGTGCCGTGAGGCTCCTGCCCTACCATAGCAAACAGCAGTGTCCCGGGTGTAGGCACCCCTGAGACACTGCATGAGCCGGCCCTGGGGGGTGGCTGTTCCCAGGGCCATCAGGGGTCCAGGAGGGGGGCCAAGCAGCCCCCCTCCCACCTGTTCAAAGCCCCAGGGGGTGGTGATCCCCGGGGCTGGGGGGTTCATCACGGACCCCCCTATTTTACATATTGGAGCCCCAGGGAGTTGGCGGTCCCCGGGGCGCACAGGGTTTTTTTTTATTTAAAAAAACAATGCCCTGGGGGTGGTGGTCCCTGGGGCTGCGGGGGGGCCATGAGCCCCCCGCATACTACATAAATAACAAAGCCCCGGGGGGGGTGGTCCCCGGGGCTCGGGGTGCCTTAGAGGCCCCCAAGCACACATACACAAGCCCCGGGGGTGGTGGTCCCCTGGGCTGCGGGGGGCCCGTGTGCCCCCCGCTATCATAATTACTTTGCCCCGGGGGTGGCGGTCCCCGGGGCAGTGTGGGGGGCATTGGGGCCCCCACACACTTTTTTTCTCTATGCCCCCGGGATTTGCTCCCCCGGGGGATATTTGGAAAAAAAACATTAAAACAATCTGGGGTTTTTTTTCTTGAGGTACGCGTACCTACGCGTACCCCGTGATTTTTTTTTTTCAAACTAATGTTTTTTGGGCCTTGGGGGTCCTTTTGGGACCCCCTAAGCAGGCCTAGGGGGTCAGGGTGGGTCTACCCTGCCCCCTTTGCGTGTTTTGCACGTTTGTTTTCTGCTTTCTTGTGCCTCAGTTCTACCGAGGCACAAGATGGCTGCCAACACTTCCTGGTTTGGAGTATTGACAGACAGTTGACATCCAATCAGCATGCTGCACGTGCTCGGGAAGGTACGCGTACTGTACAGAGTACAGTACAGAGTACGGTACAACATTCTATTCCCAATAACTTTGGCGCCGATTGACGCATGTGTCAGACTCCACGCTGCCGACTCCGTTTGATGCACATATGACTCCACCTCCCGATCCCACCAACACGCTAGTAATAATAACACAGCGTGTTCGAGCGATAGGGCGAGGGAAAAAACAGGAAACAGAACAAGGAAGGGACGGAAGGGGACTGCAGGGAAGGGACAGCTGGAAGACAAGAAAACAGTCACACAGGTTATTCAGATTCACCTTGAAACCCTATACTCAGTATAGTCTTACTAAATACGAGCAAAGTTTCACCTTATATAAAGAAGACTGCTCCTCCTCCTCCCTGTGTAGTTTTTCTAGTCTGAATGTTGATGCACTTCTCCCTAGTCCCTGGGGAACACAAACACAGTTAATGACAAGCTCTATTTCTAGAACTATTTCTATATGATACTGTAATCCTAGTAGACCTACCCTGCCTTGTAGTGAAAAGAATTTAAATCATAATCCAATACGTGACCCCACAACACCTCAGTGTATTCCGCACAATACTCTTCTCAGAAAGGTCTATTCACAACTATATACAGTTCCAACAAAGATCCAGGAAGGACACGGCGAGACGTAGCCTCCAACTACTGTCTCCCGCTCTCTAGTCACACTCAGTGTATTTTACTAGTCCCACTCCAAACACGGTAAGGTGTAGGATCTCCCCCCACTACCTTCCGCTTTGGCACTTGCAGCGGTAACCACTAGTGATTATTTTCGTAACGGCAGTACGCTGATTTGAATAATCCGCTGTACTCCGTTCTCACCAAACAAAGGTTCAATGTCCTTCCCTCTCCACAAATAACAAACCAGGCTTCTTGATTCTTTTAGCCTGTATCCAGACAGCTTGAGCGCAAATTAATTCTCAGCACACGCGTTAAACCTCACGCGTCATTCGGGGAGAATTACTCACGACTCTGGAGCTGCGTAACTCTTCAGCGCTTCCTCGTTGTCCCGGCTTCTCGCTCTCTAGCAACCTCGGCACTCCGGCGAGGGATATGAAAGTTCAGGCGGCGCTGACCTCGCGCTGCCGTGGGGAAATTGTCATGAAGCGCCGTCCTCGCGCTCGAAGGATGTTTAAAGTTGACAGTTCACCAGCGCTTAGCTAATCCTAGCTAACGCGCACAAAACGAGTCCAGAACCAAATTCTTCCTTTCAAGGAAGCCAAGCTCGCGCTCCTCACAGTCTCTCCCAACACTGTTGAAAGACAAAATCACGAACACCTTGCAGAGGGGCCGCCCTGCTTATATAAGGCCCCGCCTCCACACTAGAATTCTGGGATATGTAGTTCCCAATTTGGGTGGCGCAGCTTGACTATCCTGACAGAATGCCCCCCTTTCTAGCGCCTTCTAGGGCCAGGCTTATTCGGAAACCTCCTGTGGAACGAACGCACCGCAGCAGGAGCGTGCACATCCGAGCTCAGTTCCCAGGAATCATCCTCAGCACTATATCCCTTCCAGGACACCAGATATTTCAGCCCTCTTCCACACCACTTGGCATCTTTGATACTCCTCACTTCATATTCCAAACCACCATCACATGCCACCGGAGGAGGGGCTACTCTGCGGGAAGTAAGGGCAGGTTTCAACAGTTGCACATGGAACACTGGGTGTATGCGCATGGACCCCGGCAACTTCAACTTATAGGTTACGGGGTTCACCTGTCGCACAATGGTGTACGGGCCAATGTATCGAGGATGGAACACACTGCGCAACTTAAACCTGATGTTCCTCGTAGACAGCCACACCTTATCCCCCACCACATACTGGCGGCTCTCTATCCTGTGACGGTCTTCCCACTTCTTATACATCGCCTTCGCTTTGGTCAAATGCACCTGTACCCCCTTATGGACCCTTCTCAGCATCCTTATCCTGTCTTTCACCGCTGGCTGATCACTAAGATCTGCGGGGATGTCCACTGGCAAGGTATTAGCATCAAATCCGTAATTGGCCTTGAAAGGGGACATTCCCGTTGAGCTATGCCAAGCGTTATTATAGGCCAGCTCCGCCATCCAAAGCAGGTCCACCCAAGACTCATGAGCTTCTTTGGAATAACATCTGAGATATTTCTTTAATGTTTGATTCAAACGTTCTGTTTGCCCATCAGTTTGGGGGTGGAAACTGGTAGATAAATGGGACTCTATTTTCAGGGCCTTACACCACATGCGCCAAAAACGTGCAATGAACTGTGGCCCTCTATCGGACACGATCACTCTAGGTATTCCGTGTAACCTGACCACATGACTAGCTAGCAACTGGGCCGTTTGACTGGCATTAGGGAGGGTCTTACAAGGGATAAAGTGACCCATCTTGGTGAGGCTATCTATCACTACCAACACGGCTGATGAGCCCTTATCTATTGGTAACCCTGACACAAAATCCAGACTGATATGCTGCCATGGTTGACGGGGGGTAGGCATGGGCATCAGTTTCCCTACTCTTTTGGTCGTCGTACCCTTGGCTCTAGCACACACCTCACAACGGGCCACCCACTCCGTAACATCCTTGCTCAGGTTTGCCCACCAGAAGTGCCTTTTGACTGTATCGAGAGTTTTCCTTATACCAGGGTGTCCTAACAGTTCCCCTTCATGACACCACCCTATGGCTCTCTGTTGCAATGGGATAGTGGGTAAATACAGCTTGCCCTGAAAGAACGGCAACCCATCTCTCAATTTGCAATCCAGTCTGTCATGGGCCCAAGACCCCCATCCCCCCGGATACTGATGTTTCCTCACCTCGTCCAGAAAGGATTCTGCCCTCACCACACACAACACCTTGCATGATGGAATGATTGCCTGCTTCTCGTCCACACACACCCCAGGCATTGTCTGTCTAGATAGGGCATCTGCCTTCCTATTCTCGGACCCTGGGCGGAAAGTGACCACGAAATTAAACTCAGCAAAAAATAGCGTCCATCTCATCTGTCTTGCTGTCAGATGTCTAGCCGATGACATAAACTGTAAATTTCTGTGGTCTGTGTACACCGTAATGGTGTGCAGGGCCCCCCATAGATAGTGCCTCCATTCCTGAAAAGCTCTCTTAATAGAAAGCAATTCCTTTTCAGCTATGGTATAATTGAGTTCAGCCGAACTCAATTTCTTTGACAGGAAGGCCACCGGGTGCAACTGACCTGTTTGACTGTCCCTCTGAGATAATACCGCCCCTATTGCTTCATCTGAAGCGTCCGCCTCGACCACAAAAGGATGTTCTAAGTTGGGATGTGACAGCACCGGGGCAGTAATAAAGGAAGTTTTCAGTGTTTGGAATGACTCCCCTGCAGCTGTTGTCCACTCGAAAGGAACTCCTTTCTTCAACAGGTTTGTAATGGGCACGGCCAGCAAGGAAAAATGTAAAATGAAGCGCCGATAATAATTAGCGAAGCCCAGGAAACTCTGGACTTCCTTCACATTTTTTGGTACCGGCCAATCTCTCACTGCTTCCACCTTACGCTCAGACATTTGCAACCCTGAGGGGCTGATCATCACCCCCAGAAACTCCACACTGTACACCCCAAACTCACATTTACTGAGTTTAACGAAGAGACAATGTTCTCTCAGTTTCCTCAGTACCTTACAGACATGTTCTACATGGTCACCCTCATCCATGGAGTACACCAATATATCGTCGATGTAAACCACAACGAACATGTCAATAAATTCCTTCAATACATCGTTGATCAGAAATTGAAAAGCCGCGGGGGCATTACACAGCCCAAAGGGCATGACCAGATATTCGTAAAGGCCATACCGCGTCTTGAAAGCCGTTTTCCACTCATCCCCCTCACGCACCCGGACCAAGTGGTAGGCTCCTCGCAGATCCAAGCGAGTATAGATCACTGCCTCCCTCACTTGGTCAATCAGTACCGTAATGAGGGGGAGAGGGTAACGGTTCCGTATGGTATTTTTATTCAAGACGCGGTAGTCCACACATGCCCTCAGATCCCCATTCGCTTTAGCAATAAAGAAAAGTGGAGAAGCCGCAGGGGAACGGGACGGTCTTATGAAACCTATGCTTTCGTAATGATCGATATATTCCTTTAAGTGCACCGTTTCCGGAACAGATAAGGCATAAACCCGGCACGTAGGAATCACTGCCCCATCTATCAGATCTATCCGGCAATCATAAGGTCTATGCGGCGGCAGCTCCTCCGCTCGCCTTTCACTGAACACGTCCTGGAAATCTTCGTATTGTTTTGGAAGGGTCACCTCCTTCTCAGCGGCTGTAGCCACCATAAACTTCAAAGCCAATGCCTCAACCGGGGAAGATACGTAAGGTACCAGATGCTCTTTACAATACCCCGAAGTAAAATGCACCGTGCGAGATTTCCAGTCAATGGTAGGGTTGTGGAATGTAAACCATGGCATCCCTAGAATTATTTCATATTGAGGAGCCTCGATGATGTTCAGCTCCACTTTTTCCACATGCCTCCCCTCAGACACCTCAATAGACAACTCTACCTCAGCCGTTTTTTCCGTGATCAACCCTGATTTAATTGGTTGACCATCCACAGCTAAGACCTCCTCTGGGTTTCCTCTTGGTACTCTAGGAATCATTAAACGAGACACCAACCCATTGTCAACAAAATTTCCGGTAGCCCCGGAGTCCAGCATGACCATGACTTGATGTGCTTTGTTTTCACACTCCAAAGTCATAACCAATACTAGATGGGATTCAGTTTCCCCTATGCCCGAAGAGGACAAAGACGTAAGTTTCCAATCAGGGTTCTCCTCTGTGGTTGACAAAGGCACCGAACTTTCCTCGCCCTCCCTGGCAGTATTGGATACGGCTACTCTCTGATTCTTACTCCAAGTATTCGAAGCTTTTGGTTTGGAAGGGCACTCTCTTACGTAGTGACCCTTCTTCCCACAATACATGCAGAGGCCTTTTACCCTCCTACTCTCTCTTTCTGTTTTGGACAGGGGAGGTCGAATAGCTCCTATCTCCATCGGCTCTATTCCTGCTTCTGCTGACCCCAAAGCTCTAGTAGGGAAACTCGCATTCTGGTTATATCCCCTGTCCCATTTCCTTCTATCCCCGCTTCTCTCAGTCAACCTACCATCCAACCTCATGACCAGATTCACCATATCTATACATGTCGTGGGCTGAGGATCTACATGGGCCACTGCGTCTTTCAATTCCTCCCTCAACCCCTGGTAAAACAGAGTCATTCTTTTGCCCTCCGGCCATTCAGTCTCGGCAATCAAACGATTAAACGTAGTTAAGTAAGTTATCAAATCACTCCTTCCCTGCCGCAGGGACAATAACTCCTTATCCGCACTGAAATTGGTGGCCCTCCTGTCAAAAACCTTCTCAAACTCTTCTCTGAAAGCTGTCCAATTGGACAGCATAGCATCATCACGTTTTATTAGAGGTACAGCCCAATTTGCCGCATCTCCCACTAAGTATGATATGGCAAACGCCACTCTGGAATGGTTATTGGGAAACGATGCAGGTTTACAAGAAAAATGGAGCATTATTTGCGTCATAAAGGCCTGCGTTTTGCTGGGATCCCCCCCATATCTCTCAGGGGTGGCTAACGGGATAGGCGGGGGAACCGTAACCTGTATCTGCGCAGGACCCGTAGAAAAAGGGTTCTTGGACAATTGCTCTACCCTGTCCTTAAGCAGAACAGCCTCTGCCTTTGAAGCCGCCAATTCTTGCTGAACCACCACCAAGGCCCTCAACACATCATCCAAGGTGGCCATATGTACTCCAAACAGACCCGGCAGAATGCAATTCGTGGGTTCGTGATTCTGTCAGACTCCACGCTGCCGACTCCGTTTGATGCACATATGACTCCACCTCCCGATCCCACCAACACGCTAGTAATAATAACACAGCGTGTTCGAGCGATAGGGCGAGGGAAAAAACAGGAAACAGAACAAGGAAGGGACGGAAGGGGACTGCAGGGAAGGGACAGCTGGAAGACAAGAAAACAGTCACACAGGTTATTCAGATTCACCTTGAAACCCTATACTCAGTATAGTCTTACTAAATACGAGCAAAGTTTCACCTTATATAAAGAAGACTGCTCCTCCTCCTCCCTGTGTAGTTTTTCTAGTCTGAATGTTGATGCACTTCTCCCTAGTCCCTGGGGAACACAAACACAGTTAATGACAAGCTCTATTTCTAGAACTATTTCTATATGATACTGTAATCCTAGTAGACCTACCCTGCCTTGTAGTGAAAAGAATTTAAATCATAATCCAATACGTGACCCCACAACACCTCAGTGTATTCCGCACAATACTCTTCTCAGAAAGGTCTATTCACAACTATATACAGTTCCAACAAAGATCCAGGAAGGACACGGCGAGACGTAGCCTCCAACTACTGTCTCCCGCTCTCTAGTCACACTCAGTGTATTTTACTAGTCCCACTCCAAACACGGTAAGGTGTAGGATCTCCCCCCACTACCTTCCGCTTTGGCACTTGCAGCGGTAACCACTAGTGATTATTTTCGTAACGGCAGTACGCTGATTTGAATAATCCGCTGTACTCCGTTCTCACCAAACAAAGGTTCAATGTCCTTCCCTCTCCACAAATAACAAACCAGGCTTCTTGATTCTTTTAGCCTGTATCCAGACAGCTTGAGCGCAAATTAATTCTCAGCACACGCGTTAAACCTCACGCGTCATTCGGGGAGAATTACTCACGACTCTGGAGCTGCGTAACTCTTCAGCGCTTCCTCGTTGTCCCGGCTTCTCGCTCTCTAGCAACCTCGGCACTCCGGCGAGGGATATGAAAGTTCAGGCGGCGCTGACCTCGCGCTGCCGTGGGGAAATTGTCATGAAGCGCCGTCCTCGCGCTCGAAGGATGTTTAAAGTTGACAGTTCACCAGCGCTTAGCTAATCCTAGCTAACGCGCACAAAACGAGTCCAGAACCAAATTCTTCCTTTCAAGGAAGCCAAGCTCGCGCTCCTCACAGTCTCTCCCAACACTGTTGAAAGACAAAATCACGAACACCTTGCAGAGGGGCCGCCCTGCTTATATAAGGCCCCGCCTCCACACTAGAATTCTGGGATATGTAGTTCCCAATTTGGGTGGCGCAGCTTGACTATCCTGACAGCATGTTCCAGAAATTTTCAAAATTTATGGCCCACTCCGGTCCACTCTTATCTTGAAAGTTTTGGGGTGATTCGTGAAGCAGGTGCCGAGAAAAAAGTGTTTTCCTCATGAAATTTTACATGGGAAACTTTAGCCGCGGCTACATCCCGAACGGCTGAATGGAATTACTTCAAATTTGGCAAAGAGGTAGCCCTTGGTTCAGAAAGGTGCCTTTTTGTTAAATGGTGTAAATCTGTTCAGTAGTTGCTGAGAAAAGCAAAAGTAAAAACACATATACATCTATGGCCGCAGTGGACCCCTCCTGATCAAGAGCTGCATGCTAATTGGCTATCAATACTTCAAACCAGGAAGTGTTGGCAGCCATTTTGTGCCTCAGTAGAACCGAGGCACAAGAAATCAGTGCAACAAGTGCGCAAAACGTGAAAAGGGGGCAGGGGAGAAACATCCTGACCCCGTAGGCCTGCTTAGGGGGTCCAACAAGGACCCCAAGGGACAATTTTTTTTTTATAGTGGCAAAATCCACCTAGGGTGTGCGAATCCTGGCGTTTAAGAAAAAAAACAAAGCGCTGGCTCCCGTGCTTCTTTAATAATTAGCCCCAGGGGGGTAAACAATATTTAATGTAATATGGGCCCAGTGGGGACTGCCACCCCGGGTCTTTTATCAAATATGTGCAGGGTGCTCACAGCCCCCCACAGTCCCGGGGACCGCCACTCCCCTGGGCTAAAAGAATACATGGGTGGGGGGGACTCAAAGGCCCCCCCATCCCCGGGGACCACCACCCCCTGGGGCTTTATAACAATTTACGCAGGGGAGGTCACGTCCCCTTGCAGCCCTGAGGACCGCCACCCCGGGGCTTCATTTTGCATATATATATATATATATATATATATATATATATATATATATATATATATATATATATATATATATATATATATATATATATATATATATATATATATATATATATATAATTTAAATGTGTGTGGTGGCTTAAGCCCCCTCACACGCCCAAGGACTGCCACCTCCCCGGGGCACTAAATAGTAAAATTGGGGGATCTGTGATGGACCCCCCAGCCCCAGGACCACCACTCCCAGGGATTTGTAAATTGTGGGAGGGGGGCATGCGGCGCCCCTCCTGGAGCCTTGTCATGACCCTGGAGACCGCCACCTCCCAGGGCCGGCTCCTGCAGTGTCCCGGGGTGCCCACCCTGGAATACTGCAGTTTGCTATGGCAGAGCGGGAGTCTCGTGGCTAACGCCCTGCAATAGCAAACTTGGTTTGAATTTTGAAAGAGAGAGCAGGGAAACCTGCTCTCTCTTTCAAAATGTAAACTTGATTGCTCTTCCAAACAGGGAGCTGCATGTTAGCAGCTCCCCATGTGGAAAAGCAATGATGGCTCCCAAAGGTCGCGGGGAGCCAGTGGGGCCTATATACAACATTGGGAACTGTGGGGAGAGCCCTAATGCCCCCACGGTCCCCAACGTTGTATATAGGCCCCGCCGGATGGGGCCCCCGGGGAGAATATAAATTATTGATAGAATCTAAAAAAAATCGTTAAAATTAGGAGTCCCACACACAGCGCGGCGCTCAGCACGGCTCCCTGGTGTGCACGAGCTGGGTGCGCGACTCCCAGTGTGGCCCCTGGTATGACCGCATTGGGTGCGTGACAACTAGCGCGGCCTTCTGATGTGAGAACTCGTTCGGTGCGCGTCTCCCAGCACGGCCCCCTGGTGTGAACGCGTTGGGTGCATGACTCCCAGCGCGGCCTCCTGGGGTGAACGCATTGGGTGCGCAACTCCAAAACGCACTGGGTGCGTGACTCCAATTCAGATTTGTCATAAATCATAAATCTGAAGATGTGTGTGAATGCTGCATCATCTTCCAGTTGGTGTAGCAAGGCACAAGGAGAATTGTTTTCATTTCTCCTCATTTGTTCTCTTACAATATATGCTGCATTGCACAGCATACATTGAAGGAGAAAAATGCCTTCACTGATTGTTTTTGTGCAGTAAGGTGTGTCTTCCTGCACAAAAACAAACTCTGCACGAAACAGATATCCTTGCACCATGGTGCAAGGGTGCCTGTTTCACTGCATGGCTGCAGTTTAAGCAGCAGTGTAGAGGGAAGCATAAACTTGCAACATATTTATGTACATATGTTGCATCCCTTTGCTTTGTAAGTACCACAGCACACTGCAGCTAAAGAGCTTACAGTGTCATGCTGCAGCACTTCCTTATAGTTCTGCACTGATACATTCACCATATACTACTAATGCATTATTTCAGTCAATTATGCACTAGTATACATTCAAACAAACTTTCATACACTATCATACAAATATAGCTCTTTCTTTAACCAGAGAAGTTCGTTCTGAAAATAACTTTTTTTTTTGTTTTATATTTTTTTTGTTGTAGTTTTCCAAACAATTTTGTTATTTTTTGGTCTTTTTTCTAAAAAAAAAAGAAGAAAGGACGATAAAAGCAGGCCACTTCAGGAATTAACAGCCATTCCCAACAAAATAAAAAAAACAAAAGTCTAACAACAATGATTTTGTTGCGCTGTACACACTAGGTCCACAAACTGCTATCCATATCACAGAAGCCGGCTGCACTTTATGCAGTGCATCTTCAGTTGAGCAAATTCTGGATGTATGTCCGGTTGTGCATGTGATGTGGAGGTGCCAGATGTACTAGGTACTGCAGATGGAGGCTTGTCTTGTAATCTCATGAACTCCTCCCAAGCCAGATTCACTGGGTGAAGAGTCTTGAGATGTTTGTACATATAGGCAGTAACGCATGAATATTTCTTCTCAGCACTGCCTCTTGATAGGACTCATTCACATATTTTACAGGTGACTTCGGTGGCATTCACCTTCTTTTGGCCTTCTTGGAATGTAAAAAACTTCCAGACCACCAACACAGGTCTTTCAGGACGTGGAGGTTCTGGAACAAATTGTTCCTCTGAAGAATGGTCAGAATCTTATGGTGACTGCTGTCCTGAAGCCATTGTCTTCTGAATTTTCAAAGTACTACAAAAGAAATGATCCAATAAAGTTCTTCTCAGATGAGAGATGTGTCTCCAAAGAAGCTCAAAGAAGAATGATTGAAATGGGTGGGGTCCTTCAATAGTTATAATGGGAAATGTTATGAACCAATCAAATCTTTTTTTTTCAAGTCACATGGGGTCCGCGTACCATGCGCATATATTAATTTTAATAATAGTTGAGATAATGCCTTGCCATAATATGTATATTAAAAACATATATATATATATAATTTTAGACAATAAAAACTTTCACAGGAGTCACGCACCCACCCCGTCCAACACGTATATGACGTCACAGGGAAGCGCGAGAGCGTCGCGTACATTAATGCAAATGTGTCGCAAATGTGCCGGAGCTTAGTAATCACGCATGAAAATACGCACCCATCGCACACCCTACGCGGATCCTTCACAACATTCCTAAAATGGCAACTATGTTCCGCGCAGTGATCAAGAAAGGTACGCTTTGGGTGGGCAACTCCCAAACAAAATTTTTAAAAAAACAATAAAGAAAATAATATAAGTATATTAAAATAAAAATATAAAACAAAAAATATTTGAGTTTCAACATTTAAAAATTTTTTTTTTCCATTTATAATAAAAATATATAATGTAATTAAAAAAATAAAATGTGTAAAAATAAATAGTTAGAGAAATGTAGAAAATCAGTATCAAAAAAATAAATATAACTATTACATTTAAAAATTGTCATTAAAAACCTATGAAATTCACTGAAAAAACATAGGTTTCAGACATGTTATAGTTAGAAATAAGCATTTAAAAAACCTTAGAAATTCACTGAAAAAAACATAGGTTTTCAGGGCTGTTATAGTTAGCTGGACATTTCACTCATACAAAACCATTGAAATTCCTCCGTTATAGTTTCACTAACTATTGCTCATGCACCCGCTATCCACTGCTGATGAAGTCACATATTACATCATTCATGACATGGTCAGTGACATCACTGATGACATCACTGATGACATCTCAAAAGAAATCACTGATGACATCACTGATGAAGCACTTCATTGGGAGAACCCAGAACCAGGGCATTGACAAACATCACGGCTCTCCTCCGCCGCCGCTCCTGTCACCGCGGCCGCAGAGCGGGGAGAGCGGGGGCATTTAAGAACTACAATACCCAGCGTCCCTTGGTGTTCCAGGAGACGCGAATCGTCGCGTCAGGATCCCGCGCCCGGAGGCGCTCATCAGACGGCTGCTGTTGTGGCCGAGCGGGGGAAGCACTTCATTGGGAGAACCCAGAACCAGGGCATTGACAAACATCACGGCTCTCCTCCGCCGCTGCTCCTGTCACCGCGGCCGCAGAGAGGGGAGAGCGGGGGGATTTAAGAACTACAATACCCAGCGTCCCTTGGTGTTCCAGGAGATGCGAATCGTCGCGTCAGAATCCCGCGCCCGGAGGTGCTTATCAGACGGCTGCTGTTGCGGCCGAGTGGGTGAAGCACTTCATTGGGAGAACCCAGACCCAGAGCCAGAACCAGGGCATTGACAAACATCACAGCTCTCCTCCGCCGCCGCTCCTGTCACCGCGGCCGCAGAGTGGGGAGAGCGGGGGCATTTAAGAACTACAATACCCAGCGTCCCTTGATGTTCCAGGAGACGCGAATCGTCGCGTCAGGATCCCGTGCCCGGAGGCGCTTATCAGACAGCTGCTGTTCCCGCCTCGCGGGAGGCGCGCGGGCAACGCCAGGCTAAGCCCGGGCAAAGGGCGGGCCCTCTACGGCCCTCAGAGGTCCAGAAGAGGACGGGACGGGCCACCCCACTTGACTTTTTCTTAAGAGGAGGTACTGAGATGCTTCTTACTTATTGACTATTTTGGCATTTCCATTATTATTGTAGTAATTATGTCCCTCTGGGAGGAGCTCAACGCCTTGTGTGGCACAAAGTACGTCCCAGATGCATTAACCCCCCCTATTAAGGGCACTAACTCTGATATTTCTAATGACATTCCACGGGACCTAGCTTCACCTTTAAATAAAGACCAAATTCTAGTAAACGCACTGCCCCTGGACCTTAATATTAGAGGGAAGCATGACAGCGTAATTGTCAATAAGAACTACGTCACAATACAAAATATGTGCACCAGCCCAACATCATCCCCCTTTAACCTAACAACTTCAATTGAGGACATGGCTGGGGAAAAAATAGACAACCTTGTATTGTCCCCCCAATTGCCTTTACTGGCCCTAATTGAGCAACTGTTATTATCTGTCATTTCACCTTTGGTTATAAAAATTAACGACTGGGGGACAGGTTGACTAGCATTGAGGAAATAATTAAAAAGAATTCTCCTCCAACCAATATAATGGCAACATCGGTCTACCCTAATCCTTCCATCGCCCCCGAAAAGCTTAAGTCTGTTATATGTAAGAATGGTGAAATTCAATTACAGCCTCTCAATATATCTACCCCAACAGGCCCTAAAGAAACATTAAAACCTGCGCTAATAACTCACACAGTGGCTAGAGCCGCTCCGGTAAGAATGCCATGTATTAACTTACCTCCTGAAGCCGCCCCATATGTGACTGTCCTCTCTGGGGTCCCTGCACTTAGTCAGGGAACACACAAATCACATCAGGACCTGCTAAATAAGGTCATTTTTTGGCTACAGAAAAATAGACCTTTGCCACCTGAGCTAGATGGTGGAATCCTGAGTGTTAGGAGGGTGGGGTGGTTAGGTACGCTGCCCAAAGACATCGCTGGGGACCTGGTGCTAATTAAATTTAAGAACAGGAATATCGTCCCCTACCTACGATTTTGTCAGCCCAAAGAAAGATATGGCCCCATTTGCATTTGGGACTTGCATGACTTTTACCCGAGCCTCCCACACATCCCGTTACAAAGACCAACGGTAAAGAAATACAACTTCTGGGGAAGGGGATCTTGTGCTCCTAGTGCAACTAACCTTATAGCCTCCAATAGATTTGAACTTTTGCCCATAACTTGTATTTTTAAGACCCCACCACAAAGAGGCCACTCATGAGTTCGAGTTTAATTGACAGGGTAGTATGTAACTAATAAGTAAATTACTGATAGAGGTTTGCCTGATGTTCTTCCCCGGCTCCTTAGGTTGTATGTATGACTCTTTTGTTTTTAGAGTTGTGTTACTGATATTGAAACGTTTCCATATTGATTAGCTGATCCGTCATACCTATTTAATCTTGTTTTTAATAGCTGATATTAACTTTGTAATTAAATGTTAAGGTGTTTATGTATGTATTGTTGCTGCTTTTATGATTTTTAAACTAAAATCGAATAAAGCTAATCTGAATCTGAATCACTGATGACATCATCCATGTGACAATCTGATACACCTCATACAGTAGTATAACCTTTAATAACTCATTATAAAATACATAGTATCATTTTTGAAGCCATTGGCACACCAATACAACTTTCTAAAAACCCACTCAGTGATTCCTAGGTCTACACACTCATCTAAACACTCACCTATAAATTGACTCATACACAATGTTACAAATCAACAGAACACAATCAAATGCACTTATACACCTATATCGACATTGACACACCAGCACACATCCTATTCACTTATACAGTCATCCTACTCACTAATATGAACTATTGATCACACTTACATTTACTCAGCTACACACTTACACAAACACTACTTCATTTATTTATACAGATAGTAACTCATACTTAGCGTGTTATAAAATCACTATTACAAATATACAGTCATCCATACAGTCATTTACACAATCGCTGGCTCTTATGTATAGTTTTGTATATACAACAACTGTCACATTCATTGTCTTTTATTTTTTCTACTTCGTTGCACATGTATCATTAAGAGATATATTTGCTCATCAACACAGTCATACACATGCTCACTCACCCATATGGCCGGGATGCCCGTCACCCCCTTCCAACACAATCCCCAAGGATGGGAAGTCAGACGCAGGCTTGAACTTTTGGAAGGCGGGAGGGAGTCACCCTCCCGGCCGTATTTATTAAAATATGAAACAAAATTTAAAACATTAAATAAAAAGTTTCATAATCATGTACAATTTTACATTTATTACATTTCGATGAAGACATGTTCTTTGGCTAACCTTAACAGATCTCTAATGCAAAGGTTTCCTAGCTGAGTCTAACATCCTGCAAATGCATACATTCTAAATTAAAATTGTACATCCTAGCATTAAGGGCCAACGGCAAGGTCTTAACCGGTGTCAGATCCCTACTACCAAGACTGTCGCCCTCACGGTGTGAGTGGCGCAGAGGACTTTACCCTCATTGCCAACTGTAATTTCCCTTGTCGTGGTGGGGGCCCCCTTTCCACTCGACGCCATCTTAAAAGTCGTCCGAGTTCCGTGTGAGGTATCTGTAGGAAGGACAGCGTGGACTCCCCCCCATCTCCACACTCTCTATCCGCCGTTGCGGATATCCGGCCCCCGGGAAATTAGTAGGAGGGGCATATAGCTGCCTCCTCCCCTGGGAGGGGCCTATGGCCGTCTCCCCTTAGGTGACCCATCCTTAGTGGGTGCCGCCTCCCCGTGGGAGGGGCCAATGGCCGCCTCCCCCCCGGGCGCTCCCACCATTCTGGGTGGCGCCCCCCTCTAGGGACCTTGAAATTACTGCTCACCGATCTTGACCTTACCGCCACAGGCCGGATAGTTGACCGACTATCCGGCCCCCCCAAACTCCTCCTAAAGGTCATGCTTCCTCAAACCCCTTAGCCATGCTATGAAGTCTCCTATGAGTAAATCATTCCCCTCCCGGGACAGGTGAACCCCATCATTCATATACATGTGATCACCCCGAATACACCCATGAGGAATGCTATGCAATTGCGCAGAACGAAACAATCTACCAATTTTATTATTTACCCTCTTGACCGAATGGTTCAGTGCTGACACCGAAAGGCCCCCCCGCCATACCTTCCTGGGAATCATGTGAGACCAGGCAATCGTGCACCCCGGGATTCTTTTAGCCAACCAGCTAACAGCAGACAAAACTTGTTCAAACAACACACGTCTACCCAGTGTCACCAAGTCATTGCCCCCCAGGTGCACTATGACTACAGACGGCGGTGACCTTTGCCGCCCTAAGAGACCCTCAACAAATGACTCGAATTGGTCAAAACAGAGCCCGCCCTTCCCATGGAAGGGCACTCTGTACCCGTATTACCCAGCTGCGTGAGTCGCGTCACCTGCTTTGAATACGTCCCCGGCGCGCCTCACGTATGAGTGGCCCATGACCCATACCACTTTCACTCTAGACGGTGGTCCATGACCGTTGGTCTCCTGGTGCTGGGTCGACTGCACATTCCGCCCCGCGTGACAGGCTTGCAAAACTGTAATTCAAACAAAAGACAAGAAGCGTGAGTGCATGACATGTCAATTGATCTTTACAACATGTGCAATCGCTCATACCTTTTGAAGCAATTCGAGGACCATCGCCCCAACTGTTTTACTTCGTCCGCACTCTGACCCCTAGCTGTAGCCTCAGTAGCAGCCCCTATCCTAAAGGAGTGGGTCCCAAAATCGCACGGGTCCATGCCCGCTGCCGCAATTGTCAGTGCTAGCACCCTCTGGAACTGAAACCTCGTCAGAGGGGTGCCATCCTTGTGCCTCAGCAAACTCCCCCCCATGTAGCCGCCCTCAGTGCCAAGTACTCCTCTATACACATTATCGGGCACGTGGGGGACCCTCGCGCGCGCTGCACAACAACACTATTTCCCATAGCCCCTTGGTCGGTCTTGGACCTGGCTATCGTGACCACCATCGAATCACCCCTAATTTGGATGTGATCCCTGCACAAGCCTCCCTCCACATCTTTCTTGTTCCTTGCGACCAGTTCGCTCACATGCATAGCCCCATGGAACGCTAATGCGAAAGCTGCCCGGAACAGAACTGCTTCGAATTGGGAGGAGCATGTCTCGTCTAGTTTCGCTATGAGTAAGGACAACCTATGTAAGCCAATCGGGCGCCTTTCATCTTGCTTGCGAACCTCGAGGCGCTGCCAGCCGCGAAGGGCTTTTTTCACCAAAAAGGAACCCGTTGGGTCTTTTATACCATGTACCTGCGCCATGAATGAAATGACCACCCTATGTCTATTGGCCGTTGCCGCTGATCGGCCTTCCCTGTGCAATGCTACCATGAACCCCAGGAAGGATTCCTCCTGACCCCAGCTCTGATTCCCTGCCGGACCCAAAAATGTGCAATAGGAACGAAACGCTCCTTCGTATGCCTTTCTTGTCTTGGGGGCTAAGCTTGCTGCCACGAGGTCTTGTACTCCGGGGCACCGATTAGCCAAAGTGCTTCGGGGAATGGTGCCGCCACTAGGTCCGCTGTAGGTAGATAACCCCTGAACGCCTGCATATGTGAACGAGAGAGTGCATCAGCCGCATGATTCAGTACACCCGGCACATGTTTCGCCCTGAACTGGACATTCAGTCTCATGCAAAGTAGCACAACCTCTTTCAACAATCTCAAGATCCATTTGCAGCGTGCTGCCTGTTGGTTAATGCATTCGACAACAGTCATATTATCAGACCAAAACACCACTGAGCGGTCTCTGAAATCGTCTGGCCATGCCATCAGAGCAACCAAAATGGGGAATAGCTCCAGGAACCCAATATTACTTGTGAGACCGCTGGAGTGCCACCACGCCGGCCTTGTTTGCGCCGACCATCGATTACCAAAAATGGCGCCAAATCCCACGCTCCCCGCCGAGTCAGTCCACAGACCTAGCTCATCTGAAGACGCTGGCGGCTTGTTCCACACTACTCGACCGTTGAAGTCCAACAGAAATGCTAACCAAATGCGCATATCCTGGTGAACCTCTGCAGATAGTCTCGTACGGTGGTGTCCTTCTTTGAGGCCAACCATAGCCTGTGCAATAGAGCGAGAGAAGGGGCGGGCCATAAGTATCACTCTCAAGGCAAAGTTAAGCTGACCCACTGTTTGCTGCAACTGGTGCAGGGTCACTTTCTCCTTACTGAGGCATAGCTTCAATGAAGCCCTAAATTTGGCCACCTTACCCAATGGCAAACAGAAACATCCCTCCACAGAATCGAGCTCAATTCCCAGAAACTCCAGTGAAGTAGATGGTCCAACCGTCTTACCTGGAGCCAATGGGACTCCAAACTCCCCCATGAGGATGCAGAAGTCGTGCAGCGCCTGCGCACATTTCGAATCGCCGGCTGCCCCCAAAAACAGAAAGTCATCGAGATAATGCATAACATGCCTATGCCCTGTGGCCTTGGTGAATGCCCACTCTAAAAAACAACTGAACATTTCGAAATATGCACAAGAAATGGAGCAACCCATAGGCATACATTTATCCATGTAATAACTCCCCTGGAATGCAAAACCCAGCAAACGCTGATCCTGCGGGTGTACCGGGAGCAACCGGAACGCTGACTCGATATCTGATTTCGCCATCAGCGCCCCGGGGCCCAGGCGATTCAACATGGCCACGGCCTCATCGAACGATGCGTACCATACCGAACAGACTTCTGGGTCAATGGCCTCGTTCACCGAGGAACCCCTTGGAGCAGACAGGTTATGAATAAGTCTAAACTCCCCCGGGTCTTTCTTCGGGACAACCCCTAACGGGGAACAGATGAAATCCGCCACCGGTGGTTGACGAAAAGGCCCTGCCACTCGCCCCAAGCTAACTTCTTTTGCAATTTTTCTCTCTACCACACTTGGATTATGTTGCGCCGATAACTGTTTTTTACAAAAGGAGTTCCCTTGAAAATCCCCCGCCGGGATGTGGAAGCCGTACAAGAATCCCTTCCTCAACACCCCAGTGGAGACATGATCAGGGTATTCGTTTAACCAAGGAGTCATAGCCATGAGATCAACGGGTGTAGGCAGTTGGTCACAACGTTCTACCTTACTCCTGCTTGGACCCTCCTTTTCCTCCCGCCCGTTATTTTTTGATCTGCATGAACTCTCCGGGTGCGAGGAATTCCCACAGACCGCACACACATGTTTGAACCTACATGTTCCTTGCGGTCTGTTACAGTTGCCTCGATTGAAGCCCCAACAGACCCCCCGCTTGCCGCCATTCCCGCCGGTTTTCGGCTGGTGATCATTACTGGCGCCTGCTCGAAAGGGCACCGCGGGCTTTTGGCGGACGACCCCCGACCCACTCCCGCCTGGCGAGGACGTACCTGCCGCCCCTGGCAGGAGTTGCTTATGCCATGAGACCGAGTCGAGGCAGTCCCATGTCAGAGAGGCATCATATTCTTTTGCTTTCCGGAATTTCATGTCATAACCTTTCCATTCCTCTCCCTCATACATTGCATAAAAATCCATAATACGAGTTTGATAGCAAGACAATTCAGTTAACACCTCGGGTTTGCGTTCCCCCATAACTGCAAAAAACATTGCAAAGGCCTTCGCCCAATTCATTATCGTTTCATCCACCCTGAATTCCTCCATTTTGGCGCGCCACACGCTCGGGTGCCACAAATCCTTGTGAGTTTTAGCATATTCCATCTCGCGATGGTCCGTTAATAATGAAAACATATTGATATATTTGTCTCCCCATATTAACTCTTTTGTGGCCATAGGGATGTGCTGTGCCACCCTCTCCCGCCTTGAGGGTAATGAGCCCTCCCCAGCCACTGGCAAAGCGAGCTTACCCGGTTCGGTTGTTGTTCCCGCCGTTTTCTCGAGACCAACTGCAGGTCCTGCCGGTATCACCTGTGGGGAAACAAGAGGAAGATTCGCCTTTGCGGCATCTCGCGACTGCCACAATTTCTCGATTAGTAGCTTGGCCTCTTCGGCCGTGTCTCCGGGCGCCTTGGCCCCCCCTGCCTTTCTATTGAGCCATGCGGCCAACTGGGTGGCCAATTCAGGAGGCATATCTTCATTGTTAGCGGGGGTAATCACTACTGGGATCGGTTGACCCGCGACTGGGATTGGTACCGGGTTGTCTCCCGGCGTGACAGGGGTGGCTGGGGGTACCTCTGGGACCGGAACCTCTGGGACCGGAACCTCCCCTGACACCGCCCTCCTCTTGACCCGCTTCCCTCTACCCTCGGGGACGATACCCGGCAAGGCCGGGCCTATTACCTTCTTAGGGTTACCAGGATTGCTCATAGCAGCCAGTTGTTTTTTGACCTCCGCCAAACCTCGGCCGATGGATGGGACTTGACCGAGTTTCCGCTCCATGCCAGCCATCCGGTTCACCAACATGCGTAGCACCTTATCCGTCTCGGAACCCTTTCCTGGTTTCTTGCCAGCCATGGTTTTGATTATCCGCTCCTAGACGATCACAAGGTCCTGGATCTTCGCCTTCGAGTAACTGAAAGAGAAACACAAGAATTAAAAGTTCTCAAAATTGCTGCTTGTTCCGTCGAGGGCTCACGAGCAACGAGTGGGTGCAGCCTTCAGAGCACAGGAACAAGTAGTGAAAACACTACTTCATTTATTTATACAGATAGTAACTCATACTTAGCGTGTTATAAAATCACTATTACAAATATACAGTCATCCATACAGTCATTTACACAATCACTGGCTCTTATGTATAGTTTTGTATATACAACAACTGTCACATTCATTGTCTTTTATTTTTTCTACTTCGTTGCACATGTATCATTAAGAGATATATTTGCTCATCAACACAGTCATACACATGCTCACTCACCCAAACAACTGTTTCCACAATCACTCTTAACCTCATATACCTAGTGAATCAATTATTCACACATCTTTGCACAGTCACACACCCCCCACCAAACCACATACACAATTACTGTTCCATACAAATACTTACCTAACTAATCAATATCTAATATATGCTTTCATGTAGCTAGTAACCAATTGATGCAGCACTTTATACAACAACAGACAGAGTGATATAGATATTCACACAGTTTAATCACTAATTCATATTTTTAGTGAGACACTTTAAATTAGTCACTTAAACAGCTAGTAAATCCTTTATCCAGACACTAATACATCCACTCATTCTTTAAAACAGATTGCTAATATTTATAATAATACATACTTAAATATCAAACCAAACCACATTCACCGAATGATGCCATCAGTGATGTCATTTGAGATGTCATCAGTGATGTCATCAGTGATGTCACTGACCATGTCATGAATGATGTAATATGTGACATATTCAGCAGTGGGTTGCGGGCGTGCGAGGAGAAATTTCAATGGTTTTGTATGAGTGACATGTCCAGCTAACTTTAACAGCCCTGAAACCTATGTTTTTTCAGTGAATTTCTAAGTTTGTTTAAATGCTAATTCCTAACTATAACATGTCTGAAACCTATGGTTTTTTCAGTGTATATTTATATCTAACATTAAGAGTGATGACAATAGATCCGCAGAACCTGTAACGCGAATGATTCTCACACATAACATACAGCACCCGCAAATTCGGAAAATACTCAACAAGAACTGCCCGTTAGTGCGCAATGATCCGGTATTAGGAGATTTAACTTCTAAAATGTTGGATGTATCATTCAGAAAGGCACGATCCATGAGTAATATACTAGTAAAAGGTAGCCCAGAGGTGATAACATCTAAACTTGGTTATCTTCCCGTAAGGGATTTGTGAAGTGTCCATTGTGCAAGGCATGTAGACATGCGACTAGTACTACTTCTTATACTAGTCCCTTTACAACAGAGGTTGTAACTATAAACAAATTACTTACATGCAAAACGGAGTACGCAGTTTATGTGCTGGAGTGTCACTGTGGCATTCGCTATATGGGAAGTATCGAGCTGCAGGTCCACAAGTGGATACTCCAGCACATCAGGGCAATTAACAACTGTGATCCCTTGTACCCCGTCACAAGACATTTCAAAGATGCACACAGTCAAAATCCAACATTTGCAAAATATTTTGTGATAGATACAGTCTTACCATTGAGAAGGGGAGGAAACCGTGAGGATCTCCTCCGTTTATTAGAGACCAGATATATTTTTGAATTTGATACCAAGGCACCTTCCGGGATGAATTCTAGTGAAGACTTTTACACTTGCCTGTAATATAATTATGAATTGTTTTCTGCTCCAGATCTAAGAATTTACTGTTAAACTACTTACATTTTCCAAAATGCTGCTTCCATTTTTTAGCCTTTGTACATTTTGCACTTTGCAATTTAGTAGGGTGGCACTGTCAGAAAAGTATAAAATAGCACTAGCACTGTACAAGATGACATAGAAGATTCTGGTCAATGCCCACTTACGGCTTTATTAAGCTTTCAGCTAAAAGAGACTATCCAAATGGATCACCAATACTGAATAGCAGAATTCCCCTTACATCTTAATATAGATGATGTTTTGAAAAGTACACAATCATTATCTATGTATTAACATGATATTATTGTTGACTCTTTATTTATTTTTTTGTCCGCTATATATGTACTTGGTTTTATAAATAAAACAATTAATTTATTTTTTTTTCACTGAAAAAGTCATAGGTTTCAGACACTTTAAAGTTAGAAATTAGCATTTAAAAAACCTTAGAAATTTACTGAAAAATCCATAGGTTTCAGGGGCGTGGACATCTCTCATGACATCACTCATGACATCCCAAATGACATCCCTGATGACATCGTCCAGTGAATGTGTGTTTTTCGGAATGAAATATGTTTTATACATGTGTATCTCAAGGTTGATGGAAGAATAAATGGGTATATAAGTGTCTAAATAGGTGATTTGCTTGTAAAATTGATTGTATAATGGACTGATTAAGTGTATCTTAGTGAATACATGGGTTAGTGAGGAATGTTTAAATATGTAAATATCTGTATCAGTCTCTCACTTTGTGTATAAGGGACTGCATGGGTTGGTAAGTAGCTACATGAATGTCTATATGGATTATTACTTGGTTTTTCGAGTATCAGTATGAGTGTCTGAGTGTCTGTATCATTCAGTGGAGGGTATTACTTAGTACATTGATGCATGAAGGAGTGAGTCACTGTTTGTATATGTTGAAGAAAGTATGTGTGCAGGACTGTATGGGTGGATGAGTGTGTGTAGGAGTGTGTTAGTGAGTGGATGCCTTTCTCAATAGTGTCTTTATAAGCAACTACATATATTTTAAACTAGTATATGTGAGTATTGGTGTATTTAAGTGAGTATATGTGAGAGTGAGAGATTGCAAGAGTTCCTGTATGAATGAGTATTGGTTTCTATAAGTGATTGTTTAAAAGAGTAAGTATGTGTAAGTTTCTGTAGAAGTAAGTGTGGTGGTGTGTGTATAACTTTGTATGCAAGTAAACGGATGTTTGATATTTTGTTAGCATTTATGACTATGTGTGTGAGTAACTCTATGGAGGAATGGCGGTGTGTAACAGGATGTATAGGTGTATGAGTACATATGATGAGTAAGTACATGTATGAGTGACTGTATAGGACTGTTGGTGAATGAGTGGATGTGTATGTAGATCTCGGAATTACTGAATAGGTTATTGTAACTGTTATTGGTGTGTCCATTGTTTTGAAAATGTTGGTTTCTATTTTTGAGTGTGTGTATCAAAGGATATATTTGGGTGAGAGGGGGTCTGCCAGTCTATCACAAGGATGATGTCATCAGTGATGTCATTTGAGATGTAATCAGTGTTGTCATCAGTGATGTCACTGACCATGTCATGAGTGATGTAATATGTGACGTCATCAGCAGCTGAACTAACTATAACGGGGGAATTTCTTTGGTTTTATACGAGTTAAATGTCAAACTAACTATAACGCCCCTGAAACCTATGGTTTTTTCAATTAATTTCTAAGGTTTTTTAAATGCTCAGTTCTAACTATAACGTGACTGAAACCTACGTTTTCTAAGTGATTTTCAAAGGTTTTTCAAATGCTAATTTGTAACTGTGCCTACAGAGGTAGGACATGTGAAGAAAAAAGAGAAAACACACAGAAAGAAGCAAAAGAAATGCAGAAAGAAGCAACAGAAGTCCACAAAGACGAAGAAAAGTGCAAGAAGAAGCAAGACCTGTGCGGAAAGAACCAACAGAGTAGCAGAAAGAGGCCTTGTTGCAAAATCATCCTGTGCCCACAACTTTTTCAAACGGGTACTGGTGGTAACTGACTCTGACTAACCTGTCCTAGAGCCGCTGCTATGCTAAAAGACACTTAGAATAAAGTGAAAACACCTACATACACTAGGGAACACTATGCGTTGGGGTACCCCTGTGATTACCCTGGCCTCCTCTGTAAGACCCTAATACATAATAGGACAGGGGGATTAAAACTACCTCTTAAAATGCACCACTGGGCGCGTTTGCGCACTGGTGAAGGGAGGGGGGGCCTGAGTTGACATGTGTGCAAACACGCCCTGTGGCCGTTTTAATTTGGGGATAAAGTCCCCTTGAATCCTGAGTGTCCCTTGGGTCCAACTAGCCCACCATGTATCTCCAGTTCGTGCCACAGAGCTGCGTTGCAGAGAGGTGTAAAAAGGGGAACGGCCTGGACCACATCTCTGCAACGCAGAACAGTGGGGCTTACTGGAAGTACCTGGTGGGCTAGTTGGCCCCCAGGGGCCCTCAGGATTGAAGGGGAATTATTTCCTCAACTTAAAAGACACCACATGTAGTGTTTGCACGCATCACCTCAGGCCCTGTCCCCTCCCTTCACCACTGTGTAAACGCGCCCTGTGGCCGTTTTAAGTTGGGATATTAAGTCCCTTTGAATCCTGAGGGTCCCTATGGTCAAACTAGCACACTAGGGACCTCCAGTAAGCACCACAGAGCTGCGTTGTCGAGAGGTGTAAAAAGGGGTGTAGCCTCTGAACACCTCTCTGCAACGCAGCTCCCTGGCCCATACTGGAGGTACCTGGTGGGCTAGATGGCCCTCAGGGACCCTCAGTATTGAAGGGGAATTAACTTACAACTTGCCATTTGTACAATGGTGAAGGAAGGGGGCGGGCCTGAAATGACATATCTTCAAACACGCCCTGTGGTGCGTATTAAGTTGGGGAATTAATCATCAATCCTGAATCAGTGATGTCATGAGTGATGTCACTGACCATGTCATGAGTGATGTAATATGTGACGTCATCAGAAGTGCATTGCGGGCGCGCGAGTTATAGTTAGCTGAACTAACTATAACGGGGGAATTTCAAAGGTTTTGTAGGATTAAAATGAGCAGCTAACTATACCTGGTGTGAAACCTATTTTTTTTTCAGTGAATTTCAAAGGTTTTAAAATGCTAATGCCTAACTATAACGTGTGTGAAACCTATGGTTTTTCCAGTGAGTATATATATATATATATATATATATATATATATATATATATATATATATATATATATATATATATATATATATATATATATATATATATATATATATATATATATATATATATATATATATATATATATATATATATATATTTTTTTTTTTTTTTTTTTTTCTTCTCACAAAGGACCAATGCTTCGGAGATCACACAACTTCCAAGGGCGATGAAAAACAATCAATAACACGAGAGAAACACAGAGCCTACAAAGGTAATCTAATTTGAAAAGAAGGAGCGCCCCAGAAGAAATAATGAACTTAAAATACCAGAATGCAACAGAATGGGTTCCTATCAATGACGCAAATAAATTTACGTGTCAAATGGGCGTTTTCCTCATTTCCGTGCCTCCGTGACAGCCTGTGACCAAGGAGCACAAGGGCTCCGAAACGCGTAAGGCAACAAGTAATTTTCCCGAGGGAGGTTTGAGCCACTGCACAATATAAGTTTGGAAGTTGCGTGATCTCCGAAGCGTTGGTCCTTTGTGAGAAAATTAATCGGCGGCAGTCCGTGTCGCGGAGAGGCACCACCTGAATACAGGGCCATGAAAACAACGGAACTGTACCACGTTTTCCTTTTGGAACTTCTAAACAGCATCCTTGCCGGCTCTTTCTGCCCTGGGGGCCCACTGAGGGCGATGAAAAACAATCAATAACATGAGAGAAACACGGAGCCTACAAAGGTAATCTAATTTGAAAAGAAGGAGCGCCCCAGAAGAAATAATGAACTTAAATTACCAGAATGCAACAGAATGGGTTCCTATCAATGACGCAAATAAATTTACGTGTCAAATGGGCATTTTCCTCATTTCCGTGCCTCCGTGACAGCCTGTGACCAAGGAGCACAAGGGCTCCGAAACGCGTAAGGCAACAAGTAATTTTCCCGAGGGAGGTTTGAGCCACTGCACAATATAAGTTTGGAAGTTGCGTGATCTCCGAAGCGTTGGTCCTTTGTGAGAAAATTAATCGGCGGCAGTCCGTGTGGCGGAGAGGCACCACCTGAATGCAGGGCCATGAAAACAACGGAACTGTACCAAGTTTTCCTTTTGGAACTTCTAAACAGCATCCTTGCCGGCTCTTTCTGCCCTGGGGGCTCACTGAGGACGATGAAAAACAATCAATAACACAAGGGAAACACGGAGCCTACAAAGGTAATCTAATTTGAAAAGAAGGAGCGCCCCAGAAGAAATAATGAACTTAAATTAACAGAATGGGTTCCTATCAATGACGCAAATAAATTTACGTGTCAAATGGGCGTTTTCCTCATTTCCGTGCCTCCGTGACAGCCTGTGACCAAGGGGCACAAGGGCTCCGAAACGCATAAGGCAACAAGTAATTTTCCCGATATATATATATTACCTACTGGCGGTCACCAGTAGGTAGTTATAGTTAGGATTATTTTGTATAAGGATATCGCAACATTCTATTGGGAATAACTTTGGCGCCGGTTTAGGAATCTGCCTGATATTTTCCTCAAATTCGCCTCGCGGCGCTCCGCTCCCTCCCTTAAAGTTTGGGGGGGATTTGTCAAGCGGGGGCCGAGATAAAAGGGGGTCCCAAAATGCTTTTTCCCATCCTAATTTCCATAGGGCGGTTGAACACCCTTCGCAGGATCTGCAACCAATCCTTGTGTTGCGGAATTGTCCCTACCCCCTGGAAGCAAGCACTTATCACCCCACTGCTGAAGAAACCCTCACTGAACCCTGAGTGTCTATCCAACTTTCGGCCCATATCGCTCCTACCCTTCCCGGTGAAAGTTGTGGAACGCTGGGTTAGCTCCTGTCTATCAACACATCTGGAGCAGAATCACATTCTGGACGACTTCCAGTTCGGATTTCGTCCAGCCCATGGCACCGAGACAGCGGTGCTTAAAGCCATGGAAGAACTTCGTATTCGTGCAGACAGGGGCCACGCAGTGGCCTTGATCTTACTGGACCTGTCTGCCGCATTCGATACGGTCAACCACGTGATTCTGCTAAAAAGACTCAAAGAGGCAGGAGTCGACGGCACCGCGTTGCTTTGGTTCCACTCATATCTGCGAGATAGGAAACAGGCTGTGTCCCTCCCCCCTTTTTAATCCACCTTCTTCCCGGTACCTCACGGGGTGCCCCAAGGCTCGTCCATCATTCCGATCCTTTTTAACGTTTATTTGAAACCATTAGTTACTTTGATTAAATCCCACAATCTAAGAACCATAAACTACGCGGACGACACCCAGCTTATCCTCTCCTGGGAGGGGGAAGACGCAATTCCCATGGAATCGTTTCACGACTGCCTGAGAGACACAGCTGGCTGGCTGCAAATAACTCCCTGCAATTTAATTCCTCAAAGACCGAGGTATTGTTCTGCGCCGGGAGCCGGATACCTCGTCTATTTCCTACGGAATTCTGGCCCCCGGAAACCCCAGAAAAACCACAGCCGGTCACTAGAGTCCGCAACTTGGGCGTCATGTTAAACGACAAACTTAGCATGGAAAAGCAGGTAATTAAAACAGTCTCCACCTGCTCGGCCCTATTGCGTTCTCTACACAAAATTATGCCACTACTTCCCACACAGGCACGAGCACTAATAGTCAGGTGCACTATCCTTAGTCGCCTTGACTATTGTAATGCACTTCTGCTAGAGTCCCCAGCTGTTTTACTGGACAAACTCCAAAGAGTCCAGTCGGCCGCAGCCAAACTTGCTCTCGGATGGACCAGAAGATCCTCGGCCACAGCAGCCTTAGCCGAGCTACACTGGCTCCCACTGAAGCAGCGAATAGCTTTTAAAGCACTTTGTCTTGTTTTTAAAGCACTACACGGAACCGGCCCCAGATCCCTACAAAAAATGTTTTCCTGGTACACCCCCACCATTACTCTCCGATCCGCCTCAGCCTGCCTTGTCACGGTACCCAGATTCAACAAGGTAAGGACGGGGGGAAAATCCTTCAGAGTGGCTGCCGCTAAGCTCTGGAATAGTTTGCCGGTCGACATCCGCCAATCCCACAACTCCTCCCTTTCAGAAAGCGGATTAAAACCTGGCTCTTCCCCTAATTTCCCTCACCGCTACTCGTCTCCCGTTTCACTTTCATCTTAGGAGTAATCTCTCAGCGCCAGGATACCTGCCAGGTGACAGATGCGCTATACAAATGTTTTAAATTAAATAAATAAATAACTCACTTTTAGCCCAAACGGCTGAATGGATTTCCACCAAACTTGGTAAAATTGTAGGGACTGGTAGCCCGATGTGCCTTTGCTATGTCTCAAGATATGTGCTCCAGTGGATTTTGAGTAATTTAGGTTCAAAAAAATATATATATCTATAAGCGCGCCCCGGTACGCGCACCGGGGCGCGTACCAGCGCGCTACGCGAGTTCGCGCGCGGAAAGCTGATTGGCTCTCAGGTGTCTGTCAACATTCCAAACAGTCCGGAGCGGCCGCCATCTTGTATCTCGGTAGGATCGAGACACAAGAGGTGGCAAAAACAAAGGGGGAAATGACCAAAAGGGGGCAGAGTAGACCCCCCCTGACCCCCTAGGTTTGATGTGGGCCATAAAAGGGCCCGCGGGGCAAAAAAAGAAAAATTTTGATTTACGCGGGGGGAGCGCCCGGTACGCGCGCCGGAGTGCGTACCGGGGAGCGTACCATGGGGAAAAAAGAATGACAGAGTTTTTTAAAAATGTAGCCTTTTTTTATAAATAGGAAGTAGTTCTAAAAAGAACTGTTTTTTTCTTTTTTTTATTGTTCTTTTGAACATTTTGTACTTTTTTTGGCTTTTATGAACAATTTTATATTTTTTTTGTTATTTTTGTGGGGAGAAACAAATAAAAAAAAAGGAATTGTAAACGGCTCAACTGGAGCAAAAAAAAATCAGGAAAAAATTAAGGTTTTTTGGGGCAATTGTGGTTGTCACCAGCATGGTTGATGAGTTTTATGCTTTGCTCACCATAGGTAATTGTTTTACCACAAAATATACAACTGATTTTGTATTGTCCAAACTGGGGTTGTATGTTTGGGACCATCTCCCTTGTCTCTGGACCCGATGGAGTGGGTTGCTTACTTTTGGAGGTGCTGGGTGAAGATTGGGGAGGGTTTCTGGCCAGTTCTCTGACCTCTGCCGCAGCATAGTTGTTAGGGTGCCGGCGTTGCATGTGGCGAATCATGGTGTTATTGCCAAAAGAGTACTTTTTGTTAGGGTTCCCCCTTGAAAGTTCAGTGCCACAGATTAGGCAAGTAACCCTTGGCGCATTTACTTTTTTGAGGTCCTTTGGGTTTGAAAAAAACTCCCAGATAATGTGCTGCTTTGGCCTATATGGGGTATTATCTTCTGGCAGGAACCTCCTCCTCTCCTCCTCCTCCTCTTCTTCATCTCCACCACTGTGGTGTTGTGGTGGTCCTCTTGGTGGTGGTGGTGGTGGTGGTGGTGGCTGAGATGCTCCTGCTGCTGCTGCTACTGAAGCCATTTCTGAGTACAAATTAATAATAGCTCTGGAAACAGGTCTTCCTCACTCAAAGTACAAAGTGAGAATGAGGAAAAAAGGCGGGGGCTTTCATCATTAGGAAAAAAAAACTGTCCTGAACCAATGAAAAGTGTTATTTTCAGGTCACATGACCAGGGCTTTCATCATTTGGAAACCAAAACTGTCCTGAACTAATAAAAATTGTTATCTTTAGGTCACATGACCCGACGCGCTTACGTTACGCGTCGCATAAGAGCGTCGGATGGTTACGTAGCGTGATCGTATGCGCTCGAGTGCTTCCGGGTGCGCTTACACCGTGCGTATCACGCGGACGCAGCTACGCGATACGTCACGATGATGTTTTCGGTCGCGGCAATAGCGCTAACGGGATGCTCACCCGTACACGCCCCGGGGCGCGCCACAAGACTGCGCTTACCTATGCGCTCACCGGGACGCGCCTCGGGAGCGCTCCAGGGCAAAAAAAAAAAAAAACATGAACAATATACTTAAAAAAAATAGTATTACATAAATATACAATATAGGATTCAATATAAGAAATATTTCATTTCATAGCTATCAAAATTGCTATTAAAAAACCTTTGAAATTCACTGAAAAAAACATAGGTTTGATGCCCTATATATAGTTAGGAATTAGCATTTAAAAAACATATGAAATTCACTGAAAAAACCATAGGTTTCACACCAGTTATAGTTAGGAATTAGCATTTAAAAACCTATGAAATTCACTGAAAAAACCATAGGTTTCACACCAGTTATAGTTAGAAATTAGCATTTAAAAATGGTGGAATTACTGAATTGTTTTTTGTAACTGGTATGGGTATCTCCATTTTTTTTAAAATTGTAGTTTCAATTTTTGAATATGTGTTTCAAGGGTTACATTACACTGAAAGGAGGTCTGTCACTCTGTCACAAGGATGGTGTCATCAGTGATGTCATGAGTGATGTCACTAACCATGTCATGAGTGATGTAATATGTGACGTCATCAGCAGTGCATTGCAGGCGCGCAAGTTATAGTGAGTCCAACTAACTATAACGTGGGAATTTCAATGGTTTTATGTCAGTAAAATTTCCCGGTAACTATAACTGGTGTCAAACCGATGGTTTTTTCAGTGGTTTTTTCTAACAGGCAAACTTGTGTTTGAATTTGTTGTGGCTCTGCCTGGGTCACGAGAGGATCCCGCTGCGCTTCGCGCAGTCCTGCAGAAGCGCCAACCGTCGCTTCAGCCTTGGGACAGGAGAGCGCGGCTGATGGGAGTAAGCGGCATTCTGTGCGACGAACTTGACACAACAAACCCACTTGGGAGTCATTTATTTTACAAGCTGTGGTGAAAAGCAACGACTCACTTGAGACAAACAAACAGCACTACGTGTACCATCAGGCCATGTTGGTGGCCACGCCCACTGGGGCGGTACGAATCATCATTCACCTGAAAAGGAGTGTTGGTCATCGTTTGCCTTCTCCACTGTTTCCAGCCCACAACCCCAGGAAGAAGTGCCGAACTGGCACGAAACGCGTCGGGATGGACTGCCTCATTTTATTGCTGTGCAACGAGTCGTAAGAAAGGCCTCCTGTCAACCATTAAAGCAAGATAATCACTCTCCTGCGTGTGGTCCCCTCTCTAACAGGCAAACTTGTGTTTGAATTTGTTGTGGCTCTGCCTGGGTCACGAGAGGATCCCGCTGCGCTTCGCGCAGTCCTGCAGAAGCGCCAACCGTCGCTTCAGCCTTGGGACAGGAGAGCGCGGCTGATGGGAGTAAGCGGCATTCTGTGCGACGAACTTGACACAACAAACCCACTTGGGAGTCATTTATTTTACAAGCTGTGGTGAAAAGCAACGACTCACTTGAGACAAACAAACAGCACTACGTGTACCATCAGGCCATGTTGGTGGCCACGCCCACTGGGGCGGTACGAATCATCATTCACCTGAAAAGGAGTGTTGGTCATCGTTTGCCTTCTCCACTGTTTCCAGCCCACAACCCCAGGAAGAAGTGCCGAACTGGCACGAAACGCGTCGGGATGGACTGCCTCATTTTATTGCTGTGCAACGAGTCGTAAGAAAGGCCTCCTGTCAACCATTAAAGCAAGATAATCATTCTCCTGCGTGTGGTCCCCTCTCTAACAGGCAAACTTGTGTTTGAATTTGTTGTGGCTCTGCCTGGGTCACAAGAGGATCCCGCTGCGCTTCGCGCAGTCCTGCAGAAGCGCCAACCGTCGCTTCAGCCTTGGGACAGGAGAGCGCGGCTGATGGGAGTAAGCGGCATTCTGTGCGACGAACTTGACACAACAAACCCACTTGGGAGTCATTTATTTTACAAGCTGTGGTGAAAAGCAACGACTCACTTGAGACAAACAAACAGCACTACGTGTACCATCAGGCCATGTTGGTGGCCACGCCCACTGGGGCGGTACGAATCATCATTCACCTGAAAAGGAGTGTTGGTCATCGTTTGCCTTCTCCACTGTTTCCAGCCCACAACCCCAGGAAGAAGTGCCGAACTGGCACGAAACGCGTCGGGATGGACTGCCTCATTTTATTGCTGTGCAACGAGTCGTAAGAAAGGCCTCCTGTCAACCATTAAAGCAAGATAATCACTCTCCTGCGTGTGGTCCCCTCTCTAACAGGCAAACTTGTGTTTGAATTTGTTGTGGCTCTGCCTGGGTCACGAGAGGATCCCGCTGCGCTTCGCGCAGTCCTGCAGAAGCGCCAACCGTCGCTTCAGCCTTGGGACAGGAGAGCGCGGCTGATGGGAGTAAGCGGCATTCTGTGCGACGAACTTGACACAACAAACCCACTTGGGAGTCATTTATTTTACAAGCTGTGGTGAAAAGCAACGACTCACTTGAGACAAACAAACAGCACTACGTGTACCATCAGGCCATGTTGGTGGCCACGCCCACTGGGGCGGTACGAATCATCATTCACCTGAAAAGGAGTGTTGGTCATCGTTTGCCTTCTCCACTGTTTCCAGCCCACAACCCCAGGAAGAAGTGCCGAACTGGCACGAAACGCGTCGGGATGGACTGCCTCATTTTATTGCTGTGCAACGAGTCGTAAGAAAGGCCTCCTGTCAACCATTAAAGCAAGATAATCACTCTCCTGCGTGTGGTCCCCTCTCTAACAGGCAAACTTGTGTTTGAATTTGTTGTGGCTCTGCCTGGGTCACGAGAGGATCCCGCTGCGCTTCGCGCAGTCCTGCAGAAGCGCCAACCGTCGCTTCAGCCTTGGGACAGGAGAGCGCGGCTGATGGGAGTAAGCGGCATTCTGTGCGACGAACTTGACACAACAAACCCACTTGGGAGTCATTTATTTTACAAGCAGTGGTGAAAAGCAACGACTCACTTGAGACAAACAAACAGCACTACGTGTACCATCAGGCCATGTTGGTGGCCACGCCCACTGGGGCGGTACGAATCATCATTCACCTGAAAAGGAGTGTTGGTCATCGTTTGCCTTCTCCACTGTTTCCAGCCCACAACCCCAGGAAGAAGTGCCGAACTGGCACGAAACGCGTCGGGATGGACTGCCTCATTTTATTGCTGTGCAACGAGTCATAAGAAAGGCCTCCTGTCAACCATTAAAGCAAGATAATCACTCTCCTGCGTGTGGTCCCCTCTCTAACAGGCAAACTTGTGTTTGAATTTGTTGTGGCTCTGCCTGGGTCACGAGAGGATCCCGCTGCGCTTCGCGCAGTCCTGCAGAAGCGCCAACCGTCGCTTCAGCCTTGGGACAGGAGAGCGCGGCTGATGGGAGTAAGCGGCATTCTGTGCGACGAACTTGACACAACAAACCCACTTGGGAGTCATTTATTTTACAAGCTGTGGTGAAAAGCAACGACTCACTTGAGACAAACAAACAGCACTACGTGTACCATCAGGCCATGTTGGTGGCCACGCCCACTGGGGCGGTACGAATCATCATTCACCTGAAAAGGAGTGTTGGTCATCGTTTGCCTTCTCCACTGTTTCCAGCCCACAACCCCAGGAAGAAGTGCCGAACTGGCACGAAACGCGTCGGGATGGACTGCCTCATTTTATTGCTGTGCAACGAGTCGTAAAAAAGGCCTCCTGTCAACCATTAAAGCAAGATAATCACTCTCCTGCGTGTGGTCCCCTCTCTAACAGGCAAACTTGTGTTTGAATATATATATATATATATATATATTTGCCAAACTTTTCCAACCAAGGAAAATAACGGGTCGCACAGCCAACCTGGATTCCAACAGTGATCCTCTTTATTCTCAATGTTTTCGAATAAGGGCAACAGGCGCAGAGATCTACGCGTTTCGGTGTCACTTCACCTTGCTCACGATCACTGGGTATACCACACCCACAAACATTTAAACATAATTTTTTCAAACACAAAAGCATTTCCTGTCACATGGTGTGCTAAGGATTATGGTCCTTGTAGTTTTAACCCAAAGTTTGAAAAGAAAGTGAAATTAAATCAAAATGCACCCTTTTCTAAGGTTTAGAATACATTAAGCATTTTTTACAATTTGCATTGATTCATGCTTTTACCATTTAGGTGTATGTTTTCAACTGTGTACTGCCTTCCAATAGGCTAACTCATCATTCAATATTCAAAAATCAAATATGCATGCCATAATAGTTCAAAAGTCAAATTATAGGTGCACATAAAGTTCCTCCGATTGGTTCAACCCATTCGGATGCAGGGTCCTCAGATTGATTATAAACTTTGATTCTGCTTGTCTCAGTTTTTTAGCACGATCACCTCCCCGCTCTCCCTTTGCTATAGTTTGAATGCCATAAAATCTCAGTTTTTGCCAATCACCCTGATGTGAGGACTCCATGTGTTTGGCTATGGCATTAGAGCGGTCCTTATGAATTGTGGCCCTCATGTGTTGTAAGATACGGTTCTTAAGTTCCACAGTCGTGCTGCCCACATATTGCATGGGACAGGGGCACTCCACTACATATACCGTGAATGGTGTTTTACACGTAATGTGTTGTCTTATTTGCCATTTCTTTTTGTTGGCCAAAATTATTTCCTTTGTTGGTTTGGCTATCTGGCACATCTTGCAGCCATGGCATTTCGTGAATCCTTTGGTTTTCAGCCAGTCATCCTGTCTTTTCCTCTGGAAGTGGCTGTGTATTAGGTGGTCTTTCAAGTTTTTGGCACGTCTGTACGTTATCGTTGGGTGTGTTCCCATGAGCTCCTTGACTGTGCTATCCAGCTGTAATAGCTTCCAATTCTTCCGGAGAATCTTGCCTATCTTCTCACTTTCTTGTGAATAGTCTGTGATGAGACGGATTTTTTGTGTCTCTGGGTCATCTTCCACAACCCCAGGAAGAAGTGCCGAACTGGCACGAAACGCGTCGGGATGGACTGCCTCATTTTATTGCTGTGCAACGAGTCATAAGAAAGGCCTCCTGTCAACCATTAAAGCAAGATAATCACTCTCCTGCGTGTGGTCCCCTCTCTAACAGGCAAACTTGTGTTTGAATATATATATATATATATATATATATATATATATATATATATATATATATATATATATATATATATATATATATATAGCTCAATAAATGGTGTCTCCTGTTTCCCCGCTGAGGTCTCTGCTTCTGCTAATTTTGGGAGAAGATGGTGTTTCATTTTGCGCGCATTTCCAGATAATGCGCTTCAGTGACCCCGTTCCACTTTGAGGCTTGGACACATCTGGACCCTGCGTTTGCAGTCTCATACTTAAGCAAGGTATTGCTACTGTCACAAGCCCGCCTCTGAACATCGGTGTTTTCCTGGGCGGCAGCAATGGCTGAACCGTGACTTCACGGGGGACTCACTAGCACTGTTTTGTTGGGTCCCTGCTCGCTACACATCGGGACTAGGAGGCTGGAACGTAAAGGGGACCGGAGGGAGCATGCTGATTATTTTGCGGGTTACTGACTTTTGCTGCTCGCTACATTGCCGCATCAACGTTTGTCCACTTGGACACACCACCAGCAGCACTTACCTGGCTGTTGCATTATGGACCCTGCAGTTCCTACGAGCGGCAGGCAGCGTGATTCAACTCCATTGGTGGGCGTGGCGCCTATCTACAAATAGGATTGCGGCATGGACTACTTTTTCGAGCAGCAGAGTCGCCTGAACACTTTCGTTGGCATCTGAGGAAGGCCTAATCCAGGCCGAAATGCATTATGCCCTACAACAGCTCAATAAATGGTGTCTCCTGTTTCCCCGCTGAGGTCTCTGCTTCTGCTAATTTTGGGAGAAGATGGTGTTTCATTTTGCGCGCATTTCCAGATAATGCGCTTCAGTGACCCCGTTCCACTTTGAGGCTTGGACACATCTGGACCCTGCGTTTGCAGTCTCATACTTAAGCAAGGTATTGCTACTGTCACAAGCCCGCCTCTGAACATCGGTGTTTTCCTGGGCGGCAGCAATGGCTGAACCGTGACTTCACGGGGGACTCACTAGCACTGTTTTGTTGGGTCCCTGCTCGCTACACATCGGGACTAGGAGGCTGGAACGTAAAGGGGACCGGAGGGAGCATGCTGATTATTTTGCGGGTTACTGACTTTTGCTGCTCGCTACATTGCCGCATCAACGTTTGTCCACTTGGACACACCACCAGCAGCACTTACCTGGCTGTTGCATTATGGACCCTGCAGTTCCTACGAGCGGCAGGCAGCGTGATTCAACTCCATTGGTGGGCGTGGCGCCTATCTACAAATAGGATTGCGGCATGGACTACTTTTTCGAGCAGCAGAGTCGCCTGAACACTTTCGTTGGCATCTGAGGAAGGCCTAATCCAGGCCGAAATGCATTATGCCCTACAACAGCTCAATAAATGGTGTCTCCTGTTTCCCCGCTGAGGTCTCTGCTTCTGCTAATTTTGGGAGAAGATGGTGTTTCATTTTGCGCGCATTTCCAGATAATGCGCTTCAGTGACCCCGTTCCACTTTGAGGCTTGGACACATCTGGACCCTGCGTTTGCAGTCTCATACTTAAGCAAGGTATTGCTACTGTCACAAGCCCGCCTCTGAACATCGGTGTTTTCCTGGGCGGCAGCAATGGCTGAACCGTGACTTCACGGGGGACTCACTAGCACTGTTTTGTTGGGTCCCTGCTCGCTACACATCGGGACTAGGAGGCTGGAACGTAAAGGGGACCGGAGGGAGCATGCTGATTATTTTGCGGGTTACTGACTTTTGCTGCTCGCTACATTGCCGCATCAACGTTTGTCCACTTGGACACACCACCAGCAGCACTTACCTGGCTGTTGCATTATGGACCCTGCAGTTCCTACGAGCGGCAGGCAGCGTGATTCAACTCCATTGGTGGGCGTGGCGCCTATCTACAAATAGGATTGCGGCATGGACTACTTTTTCGAGCAGCAGAGTCGCCTGAACACTTTCGTTGGCATCTGAGGAAGGCCTAATCCAGGCCGAAATGCATTATGCCCTACAACAGCTCAATAAATGGTGTCTCCTGTTTCCCCGCTGAGGTCTCTGCTTCTGCTAATTTTGGGAGAAGATGGTGTTTCATATATATATATATATATATATATATATATATATATATATATATATATATATATATATATATATATATATATATATATATATATATATTACCTACTGGCGGTCGCCAGTAGGTAGTTATAGTTAGGATTTTTTTCAATGTTAAATCTCAAAATTCTATTTGGAATAACTTTGGCGCCGGTTGACGAATCTGCCTGAAAATTTCCTGAAAATGGCCTCGCGGGGTTCCGGTCCTTCCCTGAAAGTTTGGGGGGGATACGTTAAGCGGGGGCCAAGATAAAAGGGGGGTCCCAAAACGCGTTTTCCCCATGTTAATTTCCATAGGGCGGTCGATTTCACTTTTAGCCCGAACGGCTGAATGGATTTCCACGAAACTTGGCAAAATTGTAGGGACTGGTAGCCCGATGTGCCTTTGCTATGTCTCAAGATATGTGCTCCAGTGGATTTTGAGTAATTTAGGTTCAAAAAAATATATATATCTATAGGCGCTCTCCCGTGCGCGCACCGGAGTGCGCTCCAGGCGCGACACGCGACTTGCGCGCAGGAAGCTGATTGGCTCTCAGTTGTCTGTAAACATTCTAAACAGTGCGGAGCGGCCGCCATCTTGTGTCTCGGTAAAATCGAGACACAAGGGGTTTGAAAAAAAAAGGGGCAAATGACCATAAGGGGGAAGAGTAGACCCCCTCTGACCCCCTAGGTTTGATGTAGGGACTAAAATAGGGTCCTGCAGGGCATTAAAAAAAATTTTTCGTTTTGCGCGGGGGAAGCGCATGGTACGCGCACCGGCGAAGCACGGGGAAAATCCAGGACCATATTTATGAAGGCCTTGCGCTGTTAGTTTTGCGCTTCCTGTGCGTCAATTTTTGTGACGCACCAGCGGTGTAAAAAAATGCGCTTTGTTATGCAATATTTAAAAAGTGACGCATCTATCTAGATGCGTCACTTTTTAAATATAGTGCAACGAGGTACATTTTATTACACTGCTGGTGTTATGCGTCACTTTTCTGTGCGCACTCCTTATGACATTCCAGATGTGTCATATTTAATGTATGACGAATCATGTTGCAAGGAGTTACAGATACGTCAGTATTTCTGACATATCTGTAAACATAAAAGTGATGCGAGGCAGGTGCAAGATTTTGACGCAACAGCATCCTAAAAGTGACGCAGAGAAATCTTATAGATTTCAGTACGTCGTTATTACCAAGCTTTTTGCGGGGGAATGCCCCCTTTGCATACATTATACCTGATGCAGATACAATATGGCGCAGAGTTTTAAAAAGTGACCCATGTACCTAGATGCGTCACTTTTTAAAAATAGCGTCAGGTATAATGCATGCAGAGGGGGTGTTCTCCCGCAAAAAGCTTTGTAATAGCGACGCAGTGAAATCTTTGAGATTTCACTGCGTCAGTTTTAGGATGCTGTTGCGTCAAAATCTTGTGCCTGCTTTACAGCAGGTGTTAGACTGAGGCAAGACCTTTCACATGCTGCTTTCCCCATTTGAAAGGACACATTACTGGAGTTGCGTCACTTTTGTGACGCACTCCAGCAATGCGTTACTTGGAATGTCATAAGGAGTGCGCACAGAAAAGTGACGCATTGCACCAGTAGTGTAAAAAAATGTGCCTCGTTGCGTTATATTTAAAAAGTGAGGTATCTAGGTAGATGGGTCACTTTTTAAAATCAAGCGCCACATTATATCTGCGTGAGGTATAATGCATGCAGAGGGGGTGTTCTCCCACTAAAAGCTTTGTAATAGCGACGCAGTGAAATGTTTGAGATTTCACTGCGTCACTTTTAGGATGCTGTTGCATCCTTTAAATATAGTGCAACGAGGCATATTTTATTACACTGCTGGTGTGATGCGTCACTTTTCTGTCCACAGTCCTTATGACATTCCAGATGTGTCATATTTAATGTATGACGAATCATGTTGCAAGGAGTTACAGATACGTCAGTATTTCTGACATATCTGTAAACATAAAAGTGATGCGAGGCCGGCGCAAGATTTTGACGCAATAGCATCCTAAAAGTGACGCAGAGAAATCTCATAGATTTCAGTACGTTGTTATTACCAAGCTTTTTGCGAGGGATTGCCCCCTCTGCATACATTATACCTGATGCAGATACAATATGGCGCAGAGTTTTAAAAAGTGACCCATGTACCTAGATGCGTCACTTTTTAAAAAATAGTGTCAGGTATAATGCATGTAGAGGGGGTGTTCCTTGCAAAAAGCTTGGTAATAATGACGCAGTGCGTCACTTTTAGGATGCAGTTGCGCCAAAATCTTGCGCCTGCTTCACAGCAAACCTTTCACATGGTGCTTTTTCCATGTGAAAGGACACATTACTGGAGTTGCGTCACTTTTGTGACGCACTCCTGCAATGCGTTACTTTTGTGTTTACAGATATGTCAGAAATACTGACATATCTGTAACTCCTTGCAAATTGATTAGTCATATATTAAATATGACATATCTGGAATGTCATAAGGAGTGCGTCCAGAAAAGTGACGCATCGCTATTTTCACGTAGCGATGCGTCACTTTTCAGAAATGAGGCCTCCAGTTTATTCACTGTGTCATAACTTTCTTTTCTAACACTCACCTTCTTTCATTCCTCCTACTTCACTTCCTTTCACCTCTCATACCTTTCTGTTCTTTCTTACTCATTCTCCTTTCAATTATCAATGCACTATATTTCACTTACTCTTCATTTTTTAAGATTATAGCTCTTTGATGAGAATTGGAGGTAGTTCTGAAAAGAACTTTTGGTTTTCTTCTTTTAACTGAACAGGAACAAAAACAGGGAATAGAAACTGCTCAACAGGAGCAAAAAGAAAAGAAAAAAATTAGGGGTGGGAAGGGCAGTGATGGTTCTCCAATGCCCGAACCATGAGCAGGACACTTTGCTCCCCATAGGTGAGGAGTTGATTGCAGTATCTGCATCTGACGACCCCATGGTTGAATGCAGGTTGAATGTTTGCTACCTGCCCCTGAGATTGTTCTCTTCCAGAAGAAGTTGCTCCTCCTGTTGATGTAGAGGCCCCATCTCTGGGAACCTCTTGTGCCAGAGCCCTGACACTTTCCCGGGCAAAATTCTGGGGGTGCTTCCTCTCCACATGGCGAATCATGGTGAAGTTGCCAAAAGAGTATTTTTTTTGGGGGTTACCCCGTGACAGGACCTGTTTGCAGATCCTGCACTCTACTTTTGGTGCATTCACCTTCTTCTGGCCTGCTGGAAACTTAAAAAATTTCCAGATGAAATGTTCCTTCACCTTTGGGGTAGGAGGCTCTTCATCAATGAAATCATTGGAGTCATCTTCACTGCTGGATGGTCTGGCAGCCATGATGAATCCAGGAATATGGAGCAGCAAAAAAGGCAGGTCTTTCAGTCACAAAAGTGAAAGAAGAAGTGAAGGAAATGGGTGGGGATTTCATTCATTGTAAAAAAAAACTGTTAGCAACCAATGAAAAGTGTTATTTTAGGGTCACATGACCCGACGCGTTTACGCTGCGCGCTCCGGAGCACTTCCGGGTGCGTTTACGCAGCGCGATCGTAGGCGCTTCCGGGGCGCAAACGTGGCGCGATCGTAGGCGCTTTTCCGTGCGTTTAGGCGCCGCGCACGTATGCGCTTCCGAGGGCACTTACGTTGCGTGCCGAAGTGACGTCATCAATCTTTTATAGAAATGCATAATCATTTTCCATATTAAAAAAAACAAATTTTATTTGTATGGTACGAAATGTTTTGCATTATTATTAACTTTTCATTCATATTTTTTTTTCACGAACGACAGTTGCGCTCTGGGTGCGCTTTCAGATGAGCTCTCGGAGAAGCTTACAGGAGAGCTTAGCTGAAAGCTTCCCGGAGCGCGCACCCAGAGCGCAAAAGAAAAAAATTATAAAAAAAAAATGAATACTTAAAAAAAAACAGCAAATTGTAAAAAAAAAAAAGGTTAGAAACTCGATATACAAAGGAATTAGCATTTAAAAAACCTATGAAATTCACTGAAAAAACCATAGGTTTCACACCAGTTATAGTTAGGAATTAGCATTTTAAAAACCTATGAAATTCACTGAAAAAACCATAGGTTTCACACCAGTTATAGTTAGGAATTAGCATTTAAAAAACCTATTAAATTCACTGAAAAAACCATAGGTTTCACACCAGTTATAGTTAGCTGGAAATTTTACTGATATAAAACCATTGAAATTCCCACGTTATAGTTAGTCGGACTCACTATAACTTGCGCGTGCAATGCACTGCTGATGACATCACATATTACATCACTCATGACATGGTCAGTGACATCACTCATGACACCATCCTTGTGACATAGTGACAGACCTTCTTTCACTATAATGTAACCCTTGAGACACATATTCAAAAATAGAAACTGAAATTTTTAAAAAAATGGAGATACCTATATCAGTTACAACAAGCAATTCAGTAATTCCACTATCTATATACACATCCACTCATTCACCAACAGTTCTATATAGTCACTCATACATATACTCACTCATCATATGAAGTGATACACCTATACATCCTGTTACACACCGACATTCATCCAAAAGTTACTCACACACATATTCTCACGTGCAAATAAACTATTGGACATCCATTTATTTGAATATAGAGTTATACACACACTTCCACCTTACTTCTATTTAAAATTACACATATTTATTCTCTTAAACAATCACTTATAGAAACACATACTTATTTAAACAGGAACTCTTACAATCTCTTACTCTCACATATACTCACTTATATACATCAATATTCACATATACTAGATTAAAACATATGTAGTTACTGATAAAGACACTAGTGAGACAGTCATTCACTCACTAACAAACACATATAGACACTCATCCACCCATACAGTCCTGTACATATGCTGTCTTCAAAACACATACAAACAAAGAGTCAGTCACTCATGCATCTATGTGCTAAGTAATACCCCCACCAAACCATATAGACACTCATACTGATACTAATAATAATATCAAATAACACATATACATACACATGAGTGGATGTGTATTAGATGGTGGTATTACTGAATTGGTTGTTGTAACTGGTATGGGTATATCCACTTTTTTGAAAATATTAGTTTCTATTTTTGAATATGTGTTTCATGGGTTACATTATAGTGAAAGGAGGTCTGTCACTGTGTCACAAGGATGGTGTCATCAGTGATGTCATGAGTGATGTCACTGACCATGTCATGAGTGATGTAATATGTGATGTCATCAGCAGTGCATTGGACGCGCAAGTTATAGTGAGTCCGACTAACTATAACGTGGGAATTTCAATGGTTTTATATCAGTAAAATTTCCAGCTAACTATAACTGGTGTGAAACCTATGGTTTTTTCAGTGAATTTAATAGGTTTTTTAAATGCTAATTCCTAACTATAACTGGTGTGAAACCTATGGTTTTTTCAGTGAATATATATATATATATATTCACAGAAAAAAACATAGGTTTTAGGCCATATATAGTTAGGGATTTGCATTTTCAAAACCTTATTTTACTCGCATAAAACCATTGAAATTCGCATATATAGTTAGATGCGCTAACTATATATCGCGCACCCGCAATCCACTGCTGATGATGTCACATATTACATCATTCATGACATGGTCAGTGACATCACTGATGACATCATCCAGTGGCTGTCTGTTTCTGTAAAGTTAAAATATGTCTTACATATTGAAGAATGAGTGGATGTATAAGTGTCTGGATGAAGGATTTAGCAGGTGCATGACTGACTGTATGAGAGAGTGATTAAATGTGTCTCACTGAGTGCATGGGTTAGTGACTAAACTATCTTAATTTGTGCATCATTATATCTGTTGTTCTATGAACTGCTGCATGTGTTGATCAGTAGCTATATGAGTAACTGTATGGGTTATTGATTGGTTGCCCAAGTATTTGTATGGGAGAGTGAGTGTGTGTGTGGGGGTGGCTGGGAGGTGTGTGACTCTGTGCATACATGTGTGAACAGTTTATTCACTAGATCTATGGGTTCAAAACTGCATGTGGAAACAGCTGTATGGGTGGTTGACTGTGTACGAGTGTATTGGTGAGTGAATGGATATCTCAGTGCTACATGTCAAAGTAAGTACATATGTAAAACACAGTGCATGTGAAAGTTCACATATATAAATTACTGTGCATAAGAGCCAGTGAATGTTTGAGTGGCTGTATGGATCATTGTGAACTTGTATCAGGGATTGTATAAAAGAGTAAATATGTGTTAGTATATGTTTGAATAAGTAAGGTGTGTATAACTGTATAGTTGAGGATATGGAGGTGTGATTGATTCAGTGCATGACTGACTAGGTGTGTGAGTAATTCCATGGATGAGTGACAGTCTGTGAGTGTCTGTTTACTCTGAGTGTATCTAAGGTTATATTAGAGTCTGAAGAGGTTGATCGTATTATCACATGATTGATGCATCAGTGATGTCATTTGAGTTGTCATCAGTGATGTCATTTGAGTTGTCATCAGTGATGTCATCAGTGATGTCACTGACCATTTCATGAATGATGTAATATGTGACATCATCAGCAGTGGATTGCGGGTGCGCGATATATAGTTAGCGCATCTAACTATATATGCGAATTTCAATGGTTTTATGCGAGTAAAATAAGGTTTTGTAAATGCAAATCCCTAACTATATATGGCCTAAAACCTATGGTTTTTTCTGTGAATTTCAATGGTTTTTTAATACCAAATATCAAATGCTGTCAAATGTCAAGTACATGATAGGTAAAAACATTTTCGTGTTTATGCACGCTGATGTGCTTTGAACGCTGCCCCCCCCTCTTTTCTCTTAGCAGTACTCTCTCTTTGCAGATAGTGAAGGGTAGTTAACGCAGGCCTTTGCCCCCGTTGTAATCCGTCGTACCTGCTTCTCTCTCTATTTGATTGATTGCTATCCAAGCATTTACTGTTTTAGAATTGGTTCCCTTTGGTTCATTCTGTATTTACAAACAAGCACAGAGTCGCAATACTCTGTTTAGTCTTTGCAGATAGTGAAAAATAGTTTAAAAAAACAAAAGAATCGAGCAAAATCAGTAGGCCACTAATGGGATCTGTTTTTGACCTCGCTAAAATAGAAACATTAAGAACAACCCCTCATGAGAAATACAAAACTAGTAAGATGAACTTAGCTGCACACCATGATGGCTGCAAGACAGCTCGACTCTGCTGCCCACCCCACCCCACCAAAAATAACGACAAACCCTATGCAAATATTATAAATATATACAACACACCAGCAAAGTAACAGGGTAAAACATTTTATTAAATAACTATTTACATAACTATTTTATACTTTTTGTTGCCCGATCCGGCTAGCTCAATCGATCGAGCATGAAACTCATGCACTCTGATAGCAACTGGTTTTCAGTTTGTACATTCTTCTACATTTTTCCATCCAAGGCTGGTTGACAGTTTGTAGAACGATGGCTTCAGATTTTCAACATACGGTGTGGTGGCGCGGACTGGGAGGGGGCGCTTGGCTCCTGCCCCCTCCCTAAGTAAGATTTTCATACGTGAGTGTACGTTCATGGTTTTGGTCCCTGAGTTGCTTCGATGTCACTGCAATGCTCAAATGGCATAAGTCCTGGATGTTGGGTGCCATAGTTCAGAGTTCTGAGCAGCGCTTGTAACACTGTCTGAAGCTTATTTGCACCTACTGCAGCTTCACTATTATCAAAGTAAGTGAGGGCCGTTTGTGGACCTGACTGCATTGTTAAACAATGTGATGCGGTGCCTCCCTGAACCGCTTGACGGAGGCCCCCGAGGGGCGGTGAGATGGCACTTAGCTCCTGCCCCCTCCCCAAGTCGTGTTGCCCTGGTGTGGCCTGAGATCGCCCCCGACATAGGCGGCCGGCTCCCGGGGTCCGGCGGAACTTTTTGCCTTTTGATGACTCTTCCATTCTGGACCTTGTCCCACAATCCGTTTGACCTGAAGACACGCTGTAGTGGGGCGCCCCTTTACCGTTTCAGTTGCCATTCCGCCCGCTTTTGCTACACTGTGCCTCTTCCGCCATTCAGCTGTTTACCGCCCGCTCTTGCGACTACAGCGTCTCGCTGACCATGTAGTTGAGTTGCTCCCGCTCTTGCGATGCAACGATAGGCGGCTGCCACAGGACTCTCAAAATGGCGGCCGGCTCTTCAGATTTGGGCGTGGTCCACTAAAATGGCCCTGGGACACCTTGGAACTCGGACGCTTGCCTGATAGGGCTTGGGTCCCATTCTCGAAAGCGTCCCCTCAGCCTTGAAGATTCTACAAAAGTCTTGGGGGCCCCCGACTCCCGCAGGCTTCTGGTGGGGAGCGGCTGCCATGATTGCTCGTGGAATGGCCACGACTGAGCTACGAGATGGTGGTGCTCTCATGCTGACGCCAGCTTCAGTCTGAAACATCCAGAAACACTGTAGACTACCAATTCGATCAGTTCCGGTAGCGCCCCAACATGACCCGGTAGAGAAGAACTTGCCCTCCCCTCTTTGACTGATGGTTCTTGTTGCCTGTCCCTTCTGTTGTCATTTAACAGAACTTTTTAGACTGCTGAAAGGGGTTGTGTTCCGAACGCTGGTTGGTGGAGACATTTTGACTATATTCTGGACCTACGTTGTCGCGTAATGCGTTATATGACACGCCGCGTTAGCGCACCCGGAAGTGCTCCGGTGCGCGAAGCGCAGCTTCCCGGAAGCGATCCGGGGCGCGGCGCGCAGCGCGTAACGTAAGCATAACAGGTCATGTGACTTGTTAATAAAACTTTTCATTGGTTCATTTTACTTTTGTTATTTTAATGATGAAAGGCTTGGTCATATGAGCTAAAAATTACGCTTTTTATTGGTTTCGAACATTATTTTTTCTTAAACATATATGTTATAATGTTCCAGGCTAATGTACTTTCCCGGAAAATTTACAACTGTCCTGCAAGTAAAATATATTCCTTTTTCGAGAAAAAGGGCGTTTCTTCGTCCCATGACGGAGCCGTTGAGTAAAAGAGGCTCGGCCTGCTGTCTTAGTCGCCGATACGCCTGATTATCAGATTCTTATCGATCACTTTATGTTGCAGGAGTGGAAAACACAACTGCCCTTGACCATTTATCTTTACTGCGTTCCTGCGTATTATACCTTTTATCCGTCATGTAATTGGACTGCTTTATTTCACTTGCCTTTTACTGATTCGAAAACAGTGACTAAAATTAAAAACTTTACCAATGTAAATACTACTACCATGTTTTGTTTTAAAAACCTTTATTGTGAAAATGTCAGTATACAAATACGGGCCTATAACCACGTGGGCCGGCCACGGGGCACACTGAAATCGTATATGATGAGGAGACATTTACATTGTAGAGGAACGTAACGAGCGGGCCATTAGGTTGCAAGAACTAAGGTGTCTAACAGTTGCGGAATCGGTGGACGTACATTTTGTAATTAAAATACGACAGGGCGACTTTCAATAAAATTATCTAGATATACATTTGCGGGCAAGTACCATGGGTGACGTTAATTCGAACTTTCAATAGTACAGTAATCAATAACACATCAGAACTTAATATCAATAGGGATGTCGAAATATTCAATCAATTCTCGTCCCCGCCCGCCATGTGCATCAAAACTGCATTCATATCTTGTGATATCAAGGTTATTTAACCAGTACACAACAAGGAGTTACGAGTCCCATTTATACCGGCGCCATTTTAGGCGAGGCCGGGCAGGTCCAGGATATAGTCAAAATGTCTCCACCAACCATCGGCCAGACCAGAACCCCTTTCGGCCCTTTATGCTACAAGATGGTGTCTTCCATTCAGAAAATATTGTTGCCAGCATTTTGCAAGGAAAGATAAACAGCCGTTCTCCTAGTGAGTCTCACATTGTTACATTTAGGAAGAATGTTGAAGAGTAGTATGTTGAAAATCTGAAGCCATTGTTCTACAAACTCTCAACCAGCCTTGGATGGACAAAAAATCCTGAAGAATGTACAAACTGAAAACCAATTTTTGTCTGTATAGCATCAACAGCAACGCTTGACTCAGCTTTGTGTGAAGCCGCCATTTTCATTCAATCAATAACGTCCCCCTGCACACATTCAGGGACCTGGTCGTGTCTTCAGGTCAAATGGATTGTGGGACAAGATACAGAAAGGAAAAGGAAAAAAGTTCCGCCAGACCCCGGGAGCCGGCCGCCTATGTCATGGGCGATCTTTGGCCACACCAGGGCGATAGTGAAGCTGCAGCAGGTGCAAATAGGCTTCAGACAGTGTTACAAGCACTGCTCAGAACTCTCAACTATGACACCACCTCGGTGCCATCCGTATCTTGGCGCCTTGTGCTGGTTCCGGCCTATTCACACATCGGTCCGCTACTGACACCACCTCACAGGCCAACGGGGCACCCCACGCCGACTTTCGGCGCAGCATTGTAGGATGGCCACACCAGTGCGGCAACTTGCTAAACACCACCTCGGTGCCATCCAGATCTCGGCACGTTGTGCTGCCTTCGGCCTATTGTAGCCGCAAGTGCGAACGCAACTCAACTGGATAGCGAGTGAAACACCATGGGGCGCCCCACTGCAGCCGAGGAGCCTCCATCTTGGGGGCGACGCACAGCATCACATTGCTTTCCAATGCAGTCAGATCCTCAAACAGCCCCCACTGACTGGCGCGACCTCACAGGCCAACGGGGCACCCCACTCCGACTTTCGGCGCAGCATTGTAGGATAGAAATACCAGTGCAGCAACTTGCTGGACACCACCTCGGTGCCGTCCGGATCTCGGCGCGTTGTGCTGCCTTCGGCCTATTCGCACATCGGTCCGCTACTGACGCCGCCTCACGTGCCAACGGATTTTCTACGCTTTTTATAGCCCTATGCCGCATAACAGGTCATGTGACTTGTTTATAAAACTTTTCATTGGTTCATTTTACTTTTGGTTTCCTAATGATGGAAGGCTTGGTCATATGACCTAAAAATAACACTTTTCATTGGTTTAGAATTTTTTTTTTTCCAAAACAATGAAAGCCCCACCTTGTTTCTGGATGCTTCAGACTGAAGCTGGCGTCGGCATGAAAGCACCACCATCTCGTGGCACCGTCGTGGTCATTCCGCGAGCAATCATGGCAGCCGCTCCCCACCGGAAGCCTGCAGGAGTCGAGGGCCCCCAAGACTTTTGTAGAATCTTCACGACTGAGGGGACGCTTTCGAGAATGGGCTCCAAGACCTAGCAGACAAGCGTCCGAGTTCCAAGGTGTCCCAGGGCCATTTTAGGGGACCAGGCCCAAAAAGGAAAGAGCCTGCCACCATTTTGAGAGTCCTGTGGCAGCCGCCTATCGCTGAACCGCAAGAGTAGGCGCAACTCATCTGAATGGCGGATTTTGGCACAGTGTACCAAAAGCGGGCGGAATGGCAACTGAAACGGTAAAGGGGCGCCCCACTACAGCACACGAGCCGCCACCTGGGGAGGCCCGTTCACGCCGCCTCCCCCCCCCCTTCCCCGGGGCGCCCCACGCCGTTTTTCGGAGCAGCATTATAGGATACCAAAACCAGTGCGGCAGTTTACTGGACATCACCTGGGTGCCATCCACATCTAAGCGCGTTCTGCTGCCTTGGAACTATTCGCACAACAGACCGCTACTGACAAGGCCTCCCCAGGGACGCCCCATGCCATTTTTCGGAGCTGCATTGTAGGATACCAAAAACCAGTGCGGCACCCAGGTGACATCACCTGGGTGCCGTCCAGAACTCAGCTCGTTGTGCTGCCTTGGGACTATTCGCACAAAACACAGCTACTGACCATTGTTGCTTCTTTTTACAAAAAAATGTTTAAATGTGTTTACTGTTTTTGTTGCGTTGTATATATTTATAAGTTATTAAAGTTTTATAATCCTACTACTTTGTTGAAGTGCTATATATTATTAATGTGACACATAATTGTAAAAACTTTGATGTACAAAGAGGCATCCCTGGAATCTTCCGCTTCAGGCTCGGTCCCACACACCCTCACAGTGAGAATCCCCTCCCCAAGCACAATACAGGATGGTTATCAGATAGTAGGAACCCGTATGGTGTGACGGATCTCATGGGGTGGGGGCCTTCATCTACTGTAACTCCTTTGAAGAGGGGTGATTCTCATACATGCCAACATTTCAGAAGAGCAGAGTGGGAGATTTTTTTTCAAAAAAATCGGGAGAATGGGGCCTTGAATCGGGTTATTGTCATGTGTGGGCTTTGGAAGTGTGCTGCTGCAGGATCGGACATTTCAAACTCAAATGCACGTTCTTTTTCTTACCTTTCCGAAGCATGGAGCGCAATAGCAGGCAGAGAAAGGGTGATGCAAGTGTTGAACACTGCCTGGCCTGGCAAGTTGCTGGCAGTGCCCCACCCCCCCGCCCCCCGCCTGCTCCTGAAACAGGGCACACACACCGCCACCCCGAGTACTTCACAGATCTTTAAAAGACCATGCGCTTGTTAATGAGGCTTAAATGGTTTATCACCCCTTCTAGAGCCCCTGCATCGGCCCTCTGACGTTTCCTGGAAGAATTAGCACGTTACACAATACCAAGCCCTGTCAGCTGAAACCCCCGAGGAATCGGGTTTTTGCTTGCAGGAATCGGGAGGCGGGAGACTAGCACTGAAATCGGTAGTCTCACGCCTGAATCGGGAGGGTTGGCATGTCTGGATTCTCTACAGCTGAGGCCATAAACTACATCCGCAGGGCTAGGTGATAGCCTGGGACCGGCCTGGACAATCGGACACAGAGGAAGAGGAGTGTCAGAGGGTGCAGTAGTGAATAGGGTGAAAGGAAGGTGTCAGGCGGGCACGGGGTGTGATTCTCAGGGAAGAGCAGCGCAGATGGGGGGAGGTTTATGGCCCATGCATGAGAGAGAGAGCAGGGGTGACCAGTGCGTGGGGGAGATACTTGTGAGGGTGGGGAGCCGTGCTGAGAATCGACGGCGTGCAGAGAGTGGGTCTGGTCAAGGCATCTAAAATGGCTGCCGTGCACGACAAAATTGTGGCATTGGAAAAAAGGCAAGATGGCGCAGACAATGTTTATCAATAAGGATTAATTTATAACAATTATTTTTAACAAAATATTTAATCGCAGTGACAAAATGGCGGTCAACACTTCCTGATTTCCATCGAATCGAACGTTAACAGACGTCACGCAGCAAAAAAAATAAAACGCTCACGCACAACCGCTGGAAGACATGCATCAACATATATGAGCCTCCTCAGCCACCCTCAAAAAACATAAGGGATCAGGATACGTCTCCCGTACCCCCTTATACCCTGTAATTTAATTAAATCAAAACACAAAATGGCGAATTCCCGTTTCGCTACCGGTTTGCGGCCCGGTTCGCGATCCGGGAAGCGCTTCTACCGTGAAAAATCACATTTTTTTTATTTTCCCCACGGGACCCTTTAATAACCCCAACATCATTCCTAGGGGGTCAAGAGGGATCTACCTTGCCCCCTTTCATTAAATTCCCCCTTCGTTTTTCACCTCTTCTTGTCTCTTGATCCTACCGAGAGACAGGATGGCGGCCGCACCGGACTGTTTAGAATGTTGACAGACACCAGAGAGCCAATCAGCATCGCTTCGCAAAGCTCCGTGACGCGAAAAGTATGCGATCTGGAGCGCTATCTGGGACGCTGTCACAGATATATAAATTTTTTAAAACGTTAATTTCTCAAAATCCACTGGAGCACATATATTGAGACCCAGCAAAGGCACAATTTTGCCAAGTTTCGTGCAAATCCATTCAGCCGTTCGAGCTAAAAGTGAGGCCAACCGCCCTATGGAAATTAACATGAGAAAAACGCGTTTTGGGACCCCCCTTTTTTCTCGGCCCCCCTTGACGAACGCCCCCCAAATTTTCAGGAGCTGCTCAGAAACAATATGTGCCATTTTCCTGAAAATTTCAGCCAATTCCGTCCACAAACACCAAAGTTATTAGACATAGAATTTTCAAAAATCCCATAGAGAAAAAATCCTAACTATATATACCTACTGGCGACCGCCAGTAGGTAATATATATATATAGGTATTATATATATATATATATATATATATATATATATATATATATATATATATATATATATATATATATATATATATATATATATATATATATATATATATATTATATGAACAAAGTTTCTCCCAATCCGAAGAACGGCACAGGCTACTTCTGGATGCTTCAAAGTGTTTTTATTAGAGGCACAAAATCAGCAGCTCCCTACCAAGGTAAGGTAGAGAGCTGCTGATTTTTCAACTTTTGTTGTTTTATATTTTTTTTGTTTTTTGAACATTTTGTACTTTTCTTGGCTTTTCAAAACATTTTTTTTTTTTGTATTTTTTTAGGGGGAGAAACAAAAAAAAGGGAATTGAAACTGGCTCAACTGGAGCAAAAAAACAAAAAACACAAAAAATTACTTCTTTTTGGGGCACTTGTGATTGTCACCTGCAAGGACGATGAGCTTTAGTGATTTTAAAATCAGCAAATCGTGGCTGAATACAAGGCATCATCTCTGATGTTTCTGGTCCCGATGAAGTGGGTTCGTTTCTTTGGGAGGTGGTCCTTGAAGACTGGGGGAGGTTACTGGCCAGTTCCCTGAGCTCTGCACGAGAATAGTTGTTAGGGTGCTTACGGATCATATGTTGAATCATGGTATTGTTACCAAAGGAATATTTTTTGTTTGGGTTGTCCCTTGAGAGTTGTTCCTTACAGATTAGGCAAGTTACCTTGGCCACATTCACTTTTTTCTTGCCCTCTGGGAGTGAAAAAAAACTCCCATACAATGTGTGACTTGGGCTTGTATGGGGTATTTTGTTCAGGCAGCCATCTTCCACCATCCTCCTCTTCCTCTTCCTCCTCCACCTCTTGTTGACCACCAACGTAATCTTGAGGTGGTCCTCTTGGTGGTTGTGGTGGTGGTGGTGGGGCAGATGCACCAGCTGCTGCTGCTACTGAAGCCATTATAAAGATCAAAAAGGTACAGAGAGGTACAAACAGGTCTTCCTAAGTCAAAGGACAAAGTCAGAATAAGGAAAAAAGGTGGGGTCTTTCATCATTTGGAGAAAAAAACTGCCTTGAACCAATGAGAAGTGTTATTTTCAGGTCACAAGACCAGGGGCTTCATCATTATGAAACCAAAACTGTTATGAACCAATGAAAAGTGTTATTTTCAGGTCACATGACCCGACGCGCTTACGCTACGCGCCCCGGGTCGCGTCGCGTAAGCGCGTCGGATGTTTACATTGCGCGATCGTATTCGCTCAAGTACTTCCGGGTGCGCTTACGCCGTGCGTGTCACGCGGATGCGGCTACGCGATACGTCACAATCACGTTTTCGTTCGCGATATGGGCGCTGACGGGACGCTCCCCGGTACGCGCCCTGGATCGTTTCATAATACCACGCTTTCCGGGGCGCTCACCGGGGCGTGCACCGGGAGCGCTCCGAGAAAAAACAATATATATATATACAAACAAAAAAATGGGCTAAATTGTAGAAACTGGTAGCCCGATGTGCCTTTGCTATGTCTCAAGATATATGCTCCAGTGGTTTTTACGAAAACTAACTTTGAAAAAATATATATTGGGCTACATTGGGCTATATATATGTTAGAGCCCAAATGTAGCCCAATGTAGCCCAAAGATGGCCACCAGAGACAAAAAAAAACAAATGTAGCCCAAATATCAGCCGGATGTAGCCCAACTATAGCCCAATGACAGAATGTCCCAGAGTGTTCTAAAGAACAACTAGAGCGCTAACAGTCTTACTTATAAACTCATGACCCATGTCATGAGTGATGTAATATGTGATGTCATCAGCAGTGCATTACACGCGCAAGTTATAGTGAGTTCAACTAACTATAACGTCGAATTTCATTGGTTTTATGTCAGTAAAATTTCCAGCTAACTATAACTGGTGTGAAACCTATGGTTTTTACAGTGAATTTATTAGGTTTTTTTAATGCTAATTCCTAACTATAACTGGTGTGATATATATATAAATATAAATATAAATATATATATATATAAATATATTATAGTTAGGTGAAAATGTTAGTTAAAACCCACTGTTTTAAACAGAACCACTGAAATTCACCATTTGTAGTTATCTAGAGCAACTATAACTTACAGAGTTGTCATCAATCTTGTAATTTCAGATATTGCGATGATGATATCAATGATGTGAAAGAAAATGTCATGAGTGATGATATATGTAAGGTAATTAGCAGTGAATGGCAAAGGTGGGCATTGTAAGTTATGTACTACCCCATCAGAGCACTTTGGCTGTGTGGAATGTAAGGTAGGTCACCAGGCCCTGCGTCCAACACCTGCAGGTGAGCATGGCTGGCCATGTGATGTAACAATGTAAAGGTTGTCACTTAAAGTAAGGCAGACCTGCCGACTCTATAGAAAACTGCAGTGGATGGGGTCCCCAGGACACTGCATCCATATTGGACCCTGGACATGGGGTCCCCGGGCTGATCTACATGTCGAGGAGGTGGCCCGGGTGGATGGGATCCCTAGGGCCTCTTGAAGGTTCAGGGAATGGACCAATATGTCAGGTATTATTTTACATTTTACATTTTATGTTTAATCTGGTATGCTTTATTATAAACATCAATTGTGTGATTGGATTTTTGTGGACGGAACTTAAAGAGTTGTTGTGCTTTTCCAATTGGAACAACACGTTTAGGATTATTTATGCCAATGCAGTTGAATTTTGTAGGGTAGTATATTTTGATTCTGTTTGAATCACTGGGTTTATGGATGAAGGGGTAATCAGATATCTAATATGTTTTCCATAGTGTGTGTCTCTCCCTGATTACTCTTGAGTGCTTTTATTGAACCGGCACACCATTAGAAAGAGTGAGTGAGATCTTGAACGTATTACTCATGTATTTGTGTAGGTACACTTTAGAATGAGCTACATGACTGAGTCAGTGATGGAGCACTCCTATTAAAATCATTCAGCAGAGTTTTTAGACAGATTTATGACACATTTTACCCCACATCCTAGTCTCAAGGGCATCTCCCTTTCTGAAATCGTATCCCTCAACAATACCTCCACGGATAGCAATTTTTCTGTATTGAGTTGGAATGCTTTGGGCCTTAAAGAAAAAGTCAATAACTCTTACTGCCAAACATTCAATAGTAAATTTGATATTGTAGCCTTGCAGGAGACCTGGGCTACCACCTCTGTCATGACAGACCACTACGTCTGCTATACAAACCTAGCGATTGCTTCTTCCTAGGAGAGAGCCTTAGGTGGACTCACGGCCTGGGTTTACTTAAACTTATGTGTGGACGTTAAATTTATTGACACTGGGTGTGCATTTTTTCAAATTCAATGCTCTGGGATAGGTTGACCAAATTTGCATTTTATTTAGTTAATTTTTATAATAATGATTTTGTTAATTTTAAGTGAATAAATTTGGTTCAGTTGTTTGATTTTCTTTCCAACTTGTCACCAAATAAGGGCAGCCTTTCAATGCAACCCCCCTGTTTGCTATGCAAAGACTTCAATGGTAAACTGGGTATTCTTTTGCAGAGGGCTGTGTCCTTGGAAACAGAAGCCAAGGTAGAAACCCATGATGAGACAGGTAGAGAGTTGGCTAACTATCTAGCAATGAACAACTTGATTAGGTTAGTAGAAGCACTCACCGAGGATGAGTACCATCTTCCCACCTACAGGGATGTATTAGTGGTTCATAAAGGAATAAAATCCAGACAACTCCAAGATGAAGTTAGCAGGTATTTAATGGAGCATCCACCTTCTTGAAGATCAGCAGTGTAACTGACAACTTACTGATCTTCAAGACACAACATAACAAGACATATTCAAAGACATTACAAAAGGAAGATTCCACCTAGAATGAACACTGAGAATTCCAAGGAGAATTCTCAGCCAACACATAATACTACACATCCCCTCCCTTTATAAAATGAAAAATAAGTAAATTTATCTATATAAAACAAAATCATCAAATCTTTTAGGTAAACGTATTTGTCTTTTAAATGAACTTTGTACATACGTATCAGAACAAATAGGCTCAATACAGTAATCAGTAACTGAAGGCTCATTAGAAGAAACATTGTTTTCTTTTTCTAAAACAATATCATCACTTAAAAAATCAGGACCACCAGATATTTGTTTCTTGAAAATCGATGGATCAACTTTAGCAATTCTCGAAATATTCCACCAAGAACCATTATCCAAAAGAACAGAAGTTTTACCAAGTTTACAAATTACAAAAATATCTGAAATTTTTGATTGACCTTTTTTAACAAAATAAGGTAATTTTACCTTGACCATGTCACCAACACATAGTTTAAAATTAGTTGGTAAAGAAACAATTTTTTTAGTAACACAGGTATTCTCTTTAGCTTTTTTATAAATGCTATTTAAATCAGAATTCAAAACATTCCTTTTTAACCAAGGAGACATTTCTTGCTGGGGATTCCTTCCTTTAAATAACAAGAATGGAGTAGATTTTATTGAAGAATGTGGGGTACACAAATAAGACCAAACTAAATTTGCTACATGACTTTTAACATCAATATGACTTTTAAAAGCCAACTGTATACCTTCCACCAAAATTTTGTTAAATCTTTCTACAAGACCATTCATGTTCGGAGAATACAAAGCAGTTTTGATATGCTTAATGTTGGACTTTTCAATGAAAGTATTGAATAAATAAGAAGTGAACTGTGTTCCATTGTCAGAAACAATAGTTGATGGTAAACCTTCTCTTTTGAAATATCTTTAAGAAAAGAAATTACAGCAACAGAATCAACTTGTGTCAACCATTTATATTCGACCCATTTAGAAAAGTAATCAATGGCAACAATAATATACACTTTGCAAGATTCAATACCTTCATAAGGACCCAGAATATCAATAGCAATCTTAGTCCAAGGAACATCAGGAATCTCAATGCTATCACACTTAGAGTGCACAGGTTTTAAAACTTTATCAGAATTCGCACATAAAGAACATTTCTTAACGAACTGAACAATGTGATCATCCATATAAGGCCACCAAAAAATATCTCTAACTTTTTTAATTGTGCTGGATTGACCTAAATGGCCTAAAAGAGCAATAGAAATAATTTTCTGTCTAATAGACATAGGAGGAACATAGCAATCACCCTTTAAAATAAGACTACCATTGCAAATAAGTTCATCCTCAACTTTCCAAAACACAGCAAGTTCTTTAGAAATATTTTTCTCAACAGGCCAATCATCCACAATATACTTAGAAACAAAATTGAGATTTTCATCCAATTCCATGGCTTTAGACCACTCTTCCTTAGTAATCAAATCTGCCATAGACAAAACAACATCCTCAACCGAAGCTACAACACATTCGTCCAAACTTTCAGAATTATTAACAAAACTAAGCTCTGGCAACAACCTTGAAAAACAATCAGCTCTCACATTTTTTGAACCAGGAATGTAGATAATTTCAAAATTATACTCATATAGTTTAGCCAAAATATGCACCAATCTAGAAGAAGCTTTTCCAACACCATTGTTAGACAACAAAGAAATCAAAGGCTTATGATCAGTCTTTATTTTGAAAGACTTACCCCAAAGATACGTCTTAAAATGTTCAATAGCCCATGAACAACCTAAAGCCTCTCTTTCAATAATAGAATTTGATTCAGATGATGTCAAAGGTCGTGACGCAAAAGCAATTGTCAACTCTTTATCAACCTTAACTTGGCTCAAAACAGCATCTAAACCAGTAGCACTTGCATCCACCGTTATCACATTTGATGCAAAAGGAGAAAATGGAGAAAGAGGTTTACAATCAATTATCGCAGATTTCACAATGGACACAGCTTGAGAATGTTCATTAGTCCATAAAAACTTGCAACCCTTTTTTAAGAGCGACCTTAAAGGCAACACAATATCTGAAAAATGTTGTACAAATCTAGAATAGTATTCGCACAATCCTAAAAAAGACTTATGTTGATTCTTGTCTTTAGGCTCACACATATTCTTGATGGCTGAAAGTAAATCATTTTTTGGATGAATACCCTGAAAATTAATCATATGTCCCAAATATTCTTCAGATGCAAAACAAATTTGCACTTATCCAACCTTATTGTCATGCCTCTTTCATTCAATATAGATAAGACTTTGTCTAGAGTTACTTGATGTTTTTCAACAGATTCAGAAAACACCAAAATGTCATCCTGAAACGCAATAACATTCATGGTATTTTTAAATAAAGAATTCATCAACTTTTGAAAAACAGAAGCAGCTGATGAGAGGCCAAAAGGCATTCTGATATATCTAAATGTACCATCAGGGGTAATAAAAGTTGTAATATCCCTAGAATCTTCTGTCAACTCGACCCGATGGTAGGCAGATCTTAGATCAATAGTACTAAAAAATTTTGCCCCATCTAACTCTGCCAACAAATCTTGTATTTTAGGTAGCGAATAACACTCCACCACAATTTGTTTGATAACTGACCTCAGGTCAGTGCACATTCTCAATTCGCCATTTCTTTTTAACTAAAACAATCGGAGAAACCCATTCCGAGGCATTTACAGGTTCAATAACACCTTCTTTGCATAATTTATAAATCATTTCAGTTAACTCCCCTCGTACTGATGATGGGACATTTCTTAGTTTATGTTTTGAATGAACAACATTTTTCTTCAACACAATTTTATGTGAAAAACCTTTTACTTTTCCAAGTTCCTTTTTAAACACATTACTATGTTTATCAATAATGTGTGAAATAGGACACTGACCATCTTCCTTTACAACACAATTCACAAACAAATCTTCCATAAAACACACTTGTTCTTTCGCATTGGGGCATAAAACAATATTAAACCTTTGATGTTTCCAACCAAAAACTTGCAAGCTATCAACAGAAACATACACTTTTCCATAGATGGTTTTATGCTTAAAATTAATATCTGTAACAAAATACCCCAAAATTTTAATTTCCTTACCAGCAAAACCAAAAACACGAATATCATTTGGCTTCAGAGATTTGTTATCCCAAAATTTATAGAAAAAAGAATCTGAAATAATAGTATAAGGAGACCCAGAGTCTGCCATAACTTCAATGTTCCTGCCATCTACAGTAATGGTACACTTAGGCGGAATATATGGTTCTGAGTCGACATCCATTTCATTAGTCATAACTTGACCTAATCTATGAACCTCAGTTAGTGCAAGTATTTTATTCTTATCAGGATCCTCAACAAGAAGTTCTTCTTGAACTTCCACATCCGATAGTGAAGCTACACGCTTGTTTGATAAACAATAATTACCAAAATGACCTATTTTCTTACACTTAAAACATTCTTTTCCTCTAGCTGGACACTATTTGAATTGAAAAGAAAGAGATCTTGAACCAACACGATTGCAAAATATTTTGTTAAGCGATTTAACATTACCTTGAATAAAAGTTCCTTTTACGTTATTTCTATATTTATCAACAACTTGAGGCTTTGTGTCTTTCACACTAACAGCAGCTATCCCAGAAGAGACTTTCTCAACATTAATAGTGCTGAAAGATAAAATAGAACGTTCTACACTTTTTGCAATCCTTATTGTTTCATCTAATGAAGGATTTCGTTGTCTTAACAACTGCTCCTGAATTTATTTATTAGAACAACGAATAATTAATTGATCTCTAATGTATTTATCAATTTGGTCCCCAAATTCGCAATCAGCAGCTAAAATCCTAAGACACTCAACATACGTATCTACGGGTTCATTAACTAATTGATGTCTAGTATAAAAATTATATATTTCCATTATTATATGAGGTTGTTCAGTAAAACTTTTTTTTAACCTATCAATAGCTTCATTAAAACAATCATAGTCTCCGCTATCCATTCCTGCAGGAGTGGGAGAAATTGGTAAATGTATAAATACATCCTCTGCATGACCACCTAAAGTGTTCAATAAAATAGCCAATTTCCTAGAAGAAGAAAAACTAGCACCATCAATTGCCAATAAATAATGATCAAATAACCTATACCATTTTTCCCATTTCAAGCTGGGCTGATTGGGACCTGAATAAAAAGGAGGAGGTGGTGTACCACATACTGTGCTCATATTGAACTATTTAAAATGAAAATAGTTAACAAAAAGAAAAAAAAATATTAACACATTCCCTGTGCAAGAATAATAACAATACACATACTAGTTTTCTTCAGCATTCGTTTCATATAAGTTCAAGAATAAGGATATTTCGTTGTAAATAAATAACTCCTTGAAAGAAAACGATCGTAATAAAGATTGTGAGGTTGCTATGTAACTACGATGTAAACAAAAATGGCCGCCTAAACGTGATGACGATAGCACGCTGACATCCAATGAAAGGTGTGCGCATCACCGTGACGCGCTGGTAACGCTGTGAGCAAGGGAATGCTGGCGTGATGACGAGGACACGCTAAAAAGCTGAGAAGAATATCGAAGGAAATGGAATCCTTACAGAGGTTTAAGGTACGTCTTGTTATGCTTCAAATAATGCAGGAAGACAACTGACACCTTGCTCGCTTCCGACTGTGCTCGTTTTGGAGAACACAAACTTCGATTAAAAAATAAGCACAACCTTGACAGTCCTTTGAGTTTTCCAAAGATCGGGTTTAAACATTTCCATTAGAAATAAAACTTGTCAAAAAGTCGAACTTGCTGGATACACGACTCAAAATGACATAATTGCTTTAAGAAAAGATTGGAAATGACGAATATCACACGATCTTGATTCTTCTTCTGGTTGCAGAAAATAACTTCGATTTTCTGTTAAAATGCCAATACTTAAAGCAAGATTTTTATAAAAGTAAGGCAAATAGTTTCTCTTTTTAGTTCATAAAATATATTTAAAAAATGCAGAGTTGCTTGTAAATATGCAGATTTCAATACCATGAAATATTCTTGACTGCACAGTGAAGCAAAAGATTTTTCTTTAGTATAAATCTTACTTGTAGATTTAGTGCATAAATCTTACTTGTAGATCAGCAACTTTTCTAAATCCATACAAAGAGTGCACTGCAGGGAAAAATTATCCAAGATGTCCATAGAATAATTCAAATAGTGGGAAGTCAAAATTATATCAAAAATTTCCCAAAATATGATCAGTAGATTCTCCAAACACGTTGAAATAAATCCCAAATGTTGCCAATATGTAGTAGTGGTTCATAAAGGAATACAATCCAGACAACTACAAGATGAAGTAGGCAGGTATTTTATGGAGCATCCACCTTCTTGAAGACCAGCAGTGTAATTGACAACTTACTGATCTTCAAGACACAACATAACAAGACATATTCAAAGACATACAAGTGAATGAAGGAACATTACAAAAGGAAGATTCTACCTAGAATGAACACTGAGAATTCCAAGGAGAATTCTCAGCCAACAGATAATACTACAAGGGACCACGGCTGACCCTCAACTATTGATTATATTTTTGCAACCAGAAA